>NW_024733407.1:0-5254 GCF_018991925.1 Homarus americanus
TATAGCTACAACATCGTGTTTCATAGTCCAAGACATTGATCAAATGAACTCATAGAAAAAAGTGAGACTAAAAAAAGACATTCTTTGTAGTAAACATCAACAAAATCAGAGAAAATACTTCAAAATACACAAAAAATGTTCCTACTTCACATATTGGGGTATTGATATCTTTTTATTATACATCAACAACATCAGTACATTAGTTGGGTCCGGCATAGCTCACGTCTTCCATCCGGCTGGTATCTGAAAAATAGGGGATGGCGGCAGCTCAGCAGCTGTAGTCGGTTGGTCCTTCATCATCGGCTTTCTTGTGATGTCAGGACAGCACATCTTCTGTCTTCTTTCTTCACATATCACATCTTCTGTCTTCTGTCTTCTTTCTTCACATACCGCACCTTGTAGGTCGTTTCTCCACACCTTCTGACTTCTTCTCACTTCCTCCTGGTTTCCATACTCTTCCAGACGAGTTTTCTGTCCCATCTGCGTTCTTCCTCTATACATCTTCATTTTCATATTCCAGATGAATTTTTCTGCTCCATCTGAGTTTCTTTATACATCTTCGTTTTCCGTCATATTCCAGATGAATTTTTCTGCTTCATCTGCATTTCTTCTCTGCAACATCATCATTTTCAACATATTCCAGACGAATTTTTCTGCTCCATCTGTATTTCTTCTCTGCAGCATCATCATTTTCAACATATTCCAGACGATTTTCTGTTCGTCTGCCGACGGCCCTTTCCGGCCGGGATGAAAGCCGGTCCACTGTTTGGGCTGTCGTCTCCTTAGATGACTCGTAAGGCAGGTTCCGCGGACCAAGGCTCGCCCTCCGTACGTGAGTGTCGGCGAGACCAAAGACCGTCCTGTCTTACACCTTCCACAGTGGTAAATCCCTCCCTGGCTGGGCTCACCAGGGTTCGTTGTGTGGCGATCCATTCCACACTCCTTACTTCCTAAAGTAGAAAAATATAAATCTTCTTAATCCTATACCAAGGGAGGACTTGAAAGAAGTGACGTGGTGTGTGGTGGGTTTCGTGCTGCCTTCATCAAGCTGCATTCATCACGCTGCTTTCATCATGCTGGTTCTTCTCTGCTCGTATGTACTGTGGTTGACGTCCGGCTGGCCATGGGTGGTACTGTGTGTGACATTTGACAGAGAAACAATCCTAAAGGGGTGATGGATTAGTTGGAAGTGCATTCGCAAAAAAAAAGTTTACTTTATATGTTAGGTCAATGTTTGGCAACTATCATTTCCGTCACGACAATGTTCTCATCAGGCTGGGTCGGGGAGTGAAGCTCTGCGCACTACACTGAATATCATTTATCACTGCGCGTCAAAGAGTACATCACAAATCATAATAGCATAAAAATACACTGAGTGAAGCTCTGCATTCATCGCAATATTACTTTATATTAACCATCATCATCAACACAGCTCACGGGACAAAAGACGGGGAATCAGTGTGGTCAAGCGAGGCGGGGCAGGTCAGAAGGACGTGAGGTCACCCGAGCGGGGTGGGGCGAGGCAGGGCGGCGCGGGGCGAGGCGAGGCTGGCCAGGCCCAGCCAGGCTGGTGCGTTGCGGGTGAGGTGGGGAGGAGCCGAGGCGTGGTTGATCGGGCCAAACCGAGGCTTCGCGGGGCGGGGAGGTGCACGGAACGGAGGGGCGGGGCAGGGCAGGGCAGGGATGGGAGGAAGGGTAAGGAGGGTGAGGTAAGGATTAGGACAGGGAGGAGGATGTAGGTTAAAAGACATGTTAAGTTATAACAGTTAGTACAGTCACCGCTTTCATCACTAAAACACAATGGCTACATTTAACACTGACCAACAATCAAACTGCACTTGGGCTACTGAGAATGTCACAGATCGCGGGTGACCCTGAGAAATTACGTTAAGCACTGAACATATTTCTAGTAAAAATTCGCGCCTACCACGACGAGAGACATTTACTTGAGCTGTAACGGAGACACACTAGGACACTTTTCACGCTACTACGCAGGAACTTCTTATCACGCACTTTTGAACTAACGAGCCAGGTGTTATGGCTAACCGAGGGAAGGCATGGGTTTACGTTAAGTACACTGTTACCAATAACAAGGGACGAGGGGAGCGTGGGTTAACGTCATAGTTCGCTGCCACCAATGTAATGAGACAGAATAAACAGAGAAGAGGAAGACATATATATAGGAATAGAGAGTAGAGATGTAAAGGTAGGAAACTTGGTAGCGTGGCCTGGATGTTATTTGCACAGCGTCACTACGCTTATCTTATCTCGTATGTCAATACACATATATCACTTCTTAAAGGGACAACTTGTTAAACACCTCTTCGATACAACTATTTATTAATTCACTCAATGACATGGACACATTAATATCACTATTATATCGGGGTACTAACACATCATGCTTTACGTTACTTGACACTGACTCTCGGACACACCTGAATGAATACACTTCCCACAGTAGGTAACTCACCCTAGGACGTTCTGACAAGACTCACGTGTACCCTGACGTAGGCCCAGTGAGTGCTGGCTGGGCTGCCTTCATCACAGGGAGAGTCTGCTTAGCTGGTGATGCTGTGGTCTGGTCGGGAGGTCTCCCTCCCGACCTGGGGAGGGGACGTGCGTGACTCTGCTTAGTGAACCGAGTGACGACCCGAACGGGAGAGAGATGACAGCAACCAGAATGAGAATCAGTCTGACCAGACTGATAATGATAAAGATAATGGAATAGGAATGCCCGTGGACGGGACTGTAGGGCCTTTATATGGGGTCGGCCCAGCCGGCTTCTGACCTCTAACAATTAACACTAAACTGGTTTGATCTGGTGGTGTGTGCAGGTGTGGTCCTGGCCAGGTGTCTTGGCTAGGTGCGGTTGTAGGTCACCCGCCTCACGTCATTAGCGGGCCAGGTCAAGTCCCTTGGGTCGACCTGAGGTGTGTCAACCTGGAATGCGGTGGTACCACGAGGTCTGTGGTGTACTTGCTGTTATATGTGACATAATTCTGGGCTGTAAGCTTTGGTCTGACAATCAATCATTACATGGTCGTGGGTGTTATAATCATGGTCGTTGTTGTTATAATCATGATCGTGGTTGTTATAATCATCGTCGTGGGTGCTATAATCATAGTCGTGGTTGTTATAATCATGGTCGTGAGTGTTATAATCATGGTCGTGGTTGTTATAATCATGGGCGTGGTTGTTACAAGCATAGTCGTGGTTGTTATAATCATGGTCGTGGTTATGATCATGGTCGTAGTTGTTATAATCATAGTAATGGTTGTTACAATCATGGTCGTGGGTGTTATAATCATTGTCGTGGTTGTTATAATGATGGTCATGGTTGTTATAATCATGGACGTGGTTGTTATAATCATAGTCGTGGTTGATATAATCATGGTCGTGGTTGTTATAATCATGGTCGTGGTTGTTACAATCATGGTCATGGTCGTTATAATCATGGTCGTGGTTGTTATAATCATACCTGTGGTTGTTATAGTCATGGTCGTGGTTATTATAATCATGGTCTTGGTTGTTATAATCATGGACGTGGTTGTTATAATCATGGTCGTGGTTGTTATAATCATGAGCGTGGTTGTTATAATCATGGTCGTAGGTGTTATAATCATGGTCGTTGTTGTTATAATCATGATAGTGGTTGTTATAATCATCGTCGTGGGTGTTATATTCATAGTCGTGGTTGTTATAATCATGGTCGTGAGTGTTATAATCATGGTCGTGGTTGTTATAATTATGGTCGTGGTTGTTACAATCATTGTCGTGGTTGTTATAATCATGGTTGTGGTTATGATCATGGTCGTAGTTGTTATAATCATAGTAATGGTTGTTACAATCACGGTCGTGGGTGTTATAATCATAGTCGTGGTTGTTATAATGATGGTCATGGTTGTTATATTCATTAACGTGGTTGTTATAATCATAGTCGTGGTTGATATAATCATGGTCGTGGTGGTTATAATCATGGTCGTGGTTGTTATAATCATGGTCGTGGTTGTTATAATCATAGTCGTGGTTGGTATAATCATGGTCGAGGTTGTTATAATTATGGTCGTGGTTGTTATAATCATGGTCGAGGTTGTTATAATCCTAGTCGTGGTTGTTATAATCATGGACGTGGTTGTTATAAATCATAGCCGTGGTTGTTATAATCATGGTCGGTTGTTACAATCATGGTCGTGATTGTTATAATTATGGTCGTGGTTGTTATAAGCATGGTCCTTGGTTGTTATAATCATGGGCGTGGTTGTTATAATCATGATCGTGGTTGTTATAATCATGGCCGTGGTTGTTATTATCATGATCGTGGTTGTTATAATCATGGTCGTGGTTGTTATAATCATAGTCGTGGTTGTTATAAACATGGTCGTAGTTGTTATAATCATGGTCTTGGTTGTGATAATCTTGGTCGTGGCTGTTATAATCATGGTCGTGGTTGTTTTAATCATGGGCGTGGTTGTTATAATCATGATCGTGGTTGCTATAATCATGGTCGTGGTTGATATAATCATGGTCTTGGTTGTTATAATCATGGTCGTGGTTGTTATAATCATGGTCGTGGTTGTTATAATCATAGTCGTGGTTGATATAATCATGGTTGTGGTTGTTATAATCATGGTCTTGGTTGTTATAATCATGGTCGTGGTTGTTATGATTATGGGCGTGGTTGTTATAATCATGGTCGTGGGTGTTATAATCATGGTCGTTGTTGTTATAATCATGATCGTGGTTGTTATAATCATCGTCGTGGGTGCTATAATCATAGTCGTGGTTGTTATAATCATGGTCGTGATTATAATCATGGTCATGATTTGTTATAATTATGGTCGTGGTTATTTACAATCATAGTCGTGGTTGTTATAATCATGGTCGTGGTTATGATCATAATTAGTAGTTGTTATAATCATAGTCGTGGTTGTTATAATCATAGTCGTGGATGATATAATCTTGGTCATAGTTGTTATAATCATGATCGTTGTTGTTATAATTTTGATCGTGGGTGTTATAATCATAGTCGTGGTTGATATAATCATGGTCGAGGTTGTTATAATCATGGTTGTGGTTGTTATAATCATAGTCGTGGCTGTTATAATCTTGGTCATAGTTGTTATAATCATGATCGTTGTTGTTATAATCATAGTCGTGGTTGTTTTAATCATGCTCGTGGTTGTTATAATCATAGTCGTAGTTGTTATAATCTTGGTCGTAGTTGTTATAATCATGATCGTTGTTGTTATAA
>NW_024733408.1:0-58901 GCF_018991925.1 Homarus americanus
CAAATGCATATTTTAACTATTTTTGAGCTTAAGTGCATATTTGTAACTTTTCTTTTCATACTGCATATTCTTGAAAAGTTCTTTGGTATTTATGATAAATTGATAAATACTATATATATATATTTTAGTACTTTAAGTCCTAATTTACTCATAAGTCTCATAATAATCATAAGGGCCATAGATAGTGACGTTTATACGGCTCAATAGCCTGTGGATGGCGAGGCCGTAACTTGCTGGTCAGTGAACGCGGGACAACTGTACGTGATTCATTCGTGTATCGGACATGTGACGCACCAGGGTACAGAGGGTTGTCACTGTCAGGCTCCATCAGTTCCGTCTGTGCTTCCTGGTGAGCAGGTACAGTAGCTGTGTGAATTCTGTATCCCTCATCTTCCCACTGAAATTATCACTTTGATTTGCTTGTATTTTAATAATGTTGGGGCATTTAAATCAGAAACTTGTCTCTTATTTTAAGCATACTCTTATAAAGACACCATGCGAATCCTCCCTCAGATGAATTAAATCACTTGGTTTTAGCCTAACAGGAGGCCTACATCCTCAAGCTGCAGGAATAAAAGATAGGCCTTAGTGAGATTGGCTTTGGAAGTACAGAACGTGCTTTTGTTTTGTTTCAGGTTGAGCACTGCAAGATGCCTAAGATTAAGAAATCGCTCTCCAGTACTCTTAATGCATTGGTAAATGTATACAATGACTTCACCACCGGTGGCCAAGTATTATTTTGTAAATACTGCGAGGTCGTGGTTTCTTCATCCAAGAAATTTCAAGTGCAGCAACATATTCAAACTGCAGAGCATGCCATGAAAAAAGAAGCCAAAACGAGTGCCAAACAACAGGCACTGCTACCCACAACATTGTCGCGGCCTGGGCCGAAACATTCTCAGTTTAATCAAGATCTTTGTAGAGCCTTGGTCTCAGCTGATATACCATTGAATAAGCTGAACAACAAGGAACTGGTCTCATTCTTAGAGAAGTACACGGATCAAAAAGTGCCAAGTGAATCAACACTGAGAAAAAATTATGTTCCTGATCTTTCCAATGAAACTTTAGATAGACTGAGAGAGAAGGTAGGTGATAATTCCATCTGGGTATCATTGGATGACACAACAGATGTAGATGCATTTTTCACTGATTCCTTGGGATTATTATGGGTGGATGGCATGATCGTGTACTTCTTGTATGCACTGATGCAGCCCCATATTTGGTTAAATGTATGGCAGGACTAGAAATTCTGTTTCCAAAATGATTCATGTGACTTGTTTAGCCCATGGCCTGCACAGGGTTGCTTGAATTAGCTCGTGCAGTTATGCCTGATGTGAATGTGTTGCTTTCTACTGTGAAGAAGGTATTTCTGAAAGCACCGAGTCGCAAAGAGAGATTTCGACAAATTTCTGATACTGTGCCACTTCCTCCTTCACCAGTAGTGACTAGATGGGGCACCTGGATCGAGGCAGCATTGTACTATGCTGACAATTTTGAAATTGTCAAGTGTGTAGTTGAATCATTTGATCCCACAGCATCTGTACATATGAAGGAAGCACAAAATGTACTCAAGATGGATGGCTTGCGGGAGGATCTAATTTTCATCAGAGCCAACTTAGTATGTATTTCCTCTGCAATCCTCAAGTTGGAGAAAGAAGGACTAACTCTAAAGAGCAGCATGGATGTAGTACAAGGAGTTGTTGATTCTTTGAGTCACCTTGAGAAGAAGGATTACTTTGAAAAATCAGCCAGGTTCTTACTAAAAACAAAGGTTACAGCCGACTGAAGAAAATCAGTAAGATATTGCAAAGCAATTCTTCTCCTGATGCTACCACTCAAGGAGAACTTGAGCTGTCAGACATAGTTAAGTTACAGTATGCTCCTGTCGTTTCGTGCGGTGTTGAACGAGTGTTTTCACAGTGCGAATGCATTCTTGCTGACAACAGGCGAAAGTTTGTGTTTGAAAATCTACTCCACCATGTTGTAATCAAATGCAATTCACTTTCATAGACAGCTTGGGAGTTATTTAAGAATTGATTTTGAACAAGGTTAGGCTACATACCTTAAAAGTAGCAAATTCCTACATTCAGTTAATATAAGGAAATGTATTGGTGTTTTTCTGTATTATCAAGTAAATTATTTTGTCAGTACATTGTGTTCTTTAATTTAACCCTTTATGACAAGGTCTCACTCAGCCACAGCTTTTGTGGGAAAGTAAACTCTTTTGGGTAAATTACTGCAAAATAAGTTATATTATTAAATCTAATAAGTTAAAATTGTTAACTTATTACTGCTAATATTAATTTCCTTAGGAATAAGTGCATATTTTACCAGTTTTTACTGCATATTTGCATGCATATTTAGCCGTTGTTAAGTGCATAATTATCCTAAGCCTAATCATCAGCATAGCTGATTATGATATTGCTGGGGTTGTCTGGTATTGAATTAAATAATACATTCGTAAGAACATTGAACAAAGTAGGACTAAGTACTCCACCTTGAGGGGTGCCAAGTTGCATATCTTTAACTTCACTTTTGTAACCCTGAAATAGTGTAGCAGCCCTTCTGTTGGTTAGGTAACCACTTATCCAGTGTAACCGTCTACCTCCTATATTCATTTTGGCTAGTTCGTACAATATCAGTTGCCTATTGGCAATATCAAATGCAGCTTTTAGGTCAAGAAATGTGGTGTATCTGTGCCTTTCATCACCATGCACAGTTAGGAATGTGGTGATGCAATTATGTACACCTTTACCATGGGTGAAGCCATTTATGTTAGGAGACATGTGTTCCCTGATTCTATATAAGAGTCTGCCAAGAACCATCCTCTCAAAGGTTTTACACAGGCAGCTGGTTAGTGATATGGGACGAAAAGCATCAGGCTGTCCTGGTTTCGGTATTGGTACAACAATACTGCCGGTCCATGATGTGGGTAGTTGGCCCTCGGCATGACTCATAGTGTACAATACCAATAATGGATTGCCCGGCACACGCCTTCGTAGTCTAACGATATTGTAGGTGACTCCGTCCTCGCCAGGGGCAGTAGACCTACCCCTGGCGAGGGCGGCGTCAAGCTCCCACTCAGTATATGAGACATCACACTCATCGTGCTGTTTGCCCAGCATAAAGTTAATAAGATTACTTCTCTCTACAGACTTGGCATCAAGGAGTCTTCGAGTCCGAGTTGGTAACATGTCATAGCTAGACACATGAGCCCAATTTGTTATTAGCTCATTCGACTTTTGCAGAGAGTTTGGATATACGTTTGAGCTGCATATTGAGCTTTGAGTTCTTTAATTTAATTTTTCAAATCGCTGATCTCTTCATTTTGTGCGTGTTACGGGGTGTGTTGGCAGCTACCTGTTGCGTCGGTACGTCTGTGTTGCCCCATGCTGATCTTTCGTGATGATCCTGGAGCTTTGTTGGGGAGGGTGGGCCAGGGGTTGGCCGTAGGGATGTTAGAATAAATGATTCTCACTGAATACCTTAGGAAAAAGAAAATATTAAGCTTCAAAAGTAACCCTAACCTAACCTTGTGTGAATTGGGTGTTAATACGGAAAAGTATCAATTAAAGAACAGACCCACATGTTTGTCACAACTTCACTTACTGAATGCTGTATTTATCCAGTTGAAATTACTGTATCAAATAAATTTATCTTGTCAAAAATATATATCACCTAGGTCCTAGGCTATTCATATCACTTAAATACTGTACAGTAATGCATTTTTATATTTGCCTGTTTTTGTCATAGTAAGAAAAAGATCAGTAAATGAGCCATTAAAATAGTAAAAATCCAAAATAATGTCTACTGTACTCTTATCAAGTAATTATGACCATTTGCTTAATATCCTACTGTATACAGTATACAGGGTAGATATTTTCTGAATGTGTATTCAAATTTCATATTCATATTTAGTTACAGTATTAGTATTTACTGTTGTATTTCCAATTTGATTCGGTATTTAAAGATACTTTAAAATGTACATGTACTAGACTCGATAGCAAACTTAAAGGTAAAACTGTATTTTTTGCTTAATTAATAAAATAAAGTGTGTTGCAGCTGAAGCAGAGGAAACCCTTGGGACAATCCAAGATGATGCTGTGATCATACAGAATTATGCAATAGTAGAGGATGACATGGGGGGGAAATATTGAATGGCAGAGAAGGGACTTCATCCAACTTATATAACTCCAGGCCACATTCAAGTCTCAGCACTGAAAATGAAGTATCAAGACCTTACTCAGGGTGTAGTAACAGGCATGAAACTTAGACACCAGTATCAGACTCCCAAGAAAGTGGCAGCAAGGAATGTTGAGAAGTCTTGTGAACTAGATGTACAACAGAGAAATTGGTTGAAGAATATTATGATTTGAAAATAGAAAAGAAAAGGAGTTAATTTTTCTAAAAGTAAAGCACAGGAAGGAACTTCTTCTTTGGGATGAAAAATTTAAATGTGTAAATAAATAAATACACTCGGATTGATATTTAATTTACTATTTACTTACATCACATTATTATGTTGAATAAAAAATATGGAGTCCTTTGTCATGTACAGTAACATAGAACAATGCTCTATAAAATACATACTGTATGTATTTTTTGTTTCATTTCCAAAGCTTTACAAATTTTCTTTTTAATGACATTATGAAACTTCCATTACGTGCTAATATTTCATAAGGGCTGTGGGAACACTTTTAATATACCTGTACTGTGTAGGTTTATGGCTAAGTAGTATGTACAGTATCATTTTACCACATGACAGCTGATTCAAGTTAAGTATTTTCTGTGTAATGTGACCTTTTGTTATATTCAAATTGGACAATTATTCTGGAAGTTAGTGCCTATTTTCCTGAAGAAATTGGACATAATTTTCTATTTATTACCAAGTTCAATATAGAATTCTGTCTTCTAATACTACATTGTGCCTTCCATACAGAATTCTCATCACACTTACACTGTTTATTCATTGGTCATAGGTTCATTATTACTTTGCATTACCTGTTACAATATTACAGATTGTTACTTAATTGTTGATACTTATCAAAGGTTAAAAGGGAAAGGAAATGATAGATGATAATTATTCCAAACTTTATACTGTACTGTAGAGGCTTTGTTATTACAGTACAAACTCAAATAAATATGTTTGCTTATACTGTATACTGTTTTATCCAATTTGCACCTACAGTACAATACAACATTTGTCATATCAGAAGATACATTAATTTTATCCAAAGAAAAATCAGGAATATATGACAACAGTCTAAAAAGAGAAAAACTGAGATGATATTTGGTTACATCTTGGTGAGCAGGATATGTGGTCAAAGATTCTGACTTCAGAATATCCTAAAGCAGAAAGACACAATGGGAATAGCGGGACAAGTAATCGGAACAAACAATTTCCTATACAAATAAAGCCATTGACGTTGACCAATACGCACATGAAATACAGGAGAAACTGATGTTACATTTTATCCATATTTGTGACTTCTGAAATCTAGACGTCACATGAAAAAATAATGTTGAATAAAATGTCAAATGAACTAGAAGAACTCCTAGCGTAGTATGGGATATATTGTACAAAATACATGTAGTATACGTATAGTAAATGTAAACTGATAAAGTCACTTAAATGATAATGAATATCAACAAGACTCCTCCACATACTCCCCCAAAATTTTATATAGCCAAAATTTTCATCCTATACAGAGTGAATCTCAATTGCATACAGTAAATTGAGTGGTGTATTCCTGGGACAACTGTAAGGCAAAATCTCGGAATCCTCGTAGTTTACTCGCTACAGCTCTTGAAAGATGTTGAGGTAATGCCAGTGAGATTGGAGTGAGATATCAGTAGATTTTTTTGTAATATTATGTATGTAACTTGACACAGTGTGATAGTTTGTTATTACAGTAATTGTATTCCCTCTCTCTTGGCCTGTTTTTGTTGTGTATGTTGTATGGTGTGTATGGTGTGCAGTGTGGTGTGTATGTTGTATGGTGTGCAGTGTGGTGTGTATGTTGTGTGGTATGTATGATGCAGTGTGGTGTGTATGTTGTATGGTGTGCAGTGTGGTGTGTATGTTGTGTGGTATGTATGATGCATGTTGTTTATTATTGTGTATGTTGTGTAGTATGTTGAATGTATATTGTGTAGTGAGCATCATGAATGTTGCATAATTGGTGTATAAAGTATGAAAATAACTCCACAATTTTACCTAACTTCAGAATACACCAATTCTCCTCCCACACCTGCACTGCACACCTGCACAACACGCCTGGACAACACACCTGGACAACACGCCTGCACAAAACACCTGCACTACACACCTAGACAACACACCTGGATAATTCCGACATTCAGAAGACATTAAACACTACAGAACCGAGCCATAAATTCTTCAACTAATTCTTCACTCTCAACCAATTATTAAGAATTTATTGAACTATCATAATTCAGATAAAGATAACCACATACTATAACAAACATCTAAAATACATAATGATAACAAAATTATCTCATGGTACAAATAGTCTTAAGATAACTGGATAATCTTGTGTATAATTTAAAACCAAAACAAGAAGAATCGTATTTCGAGTACACCAATTTTCTGCATTTAGGTTCAACGTGTTAGTTCTCCAGTGCTCTTACACCCAAAACCCCATATACATCCCTCACCACCCCCCTCCCACCATCATTCTCCCTCCCACACACCTCCCCACTCCCTCCAATCCTCCCCCCACACGATCCAACCCCTTTCCACACCTTCCCACCATCCTCCCGGACCCACCACCTCCCCTCTGGCCGGGCTGAGGAAATCAAATAAAGATGGGGAAAATGAGGTAGTTGGGTGAGAGGGGGAGAGATAGATAAAATAAAGAGAGGATAGGAGAAAAGAGAGTGAGGGAAGGAAAAAAAGGAATGAAGAGATAGAGAAAATGGGGAGAGAAAGGGAGAAGAGAGAGAGAGAAAAAGAGTGAGATAGCTTTAAAAAAAAATAGGTGATAAAGTAGACCATATTTGACTCGGTAATGATACATCCTCATTAACAATTGATGACTTTGTTTACCAAGTTGTAGTGTATTATATCACCGTCAGTCCCTCTCTCTCTCTCTCTCTCTCTCTCTCTCTCTCTCTCTCTCTCTCTCTCAAAAATCCTTTTCACAAACCCCATCTCATTAATACCATTACTATATCCAGTTCCGGTACAATAACACACACCTTAAAGACGCTTAAAAAAAAAAAAAATCTCTTTACATTACCTTACAGCGTCTGCCAGAAAAACTCCCTGTTGACGGGTTTCTCAGCTGCAAGGAGACAGAGTTAAACATTAGCCGTGAGTCAATAGTTTACTGTAGTATTTTGAAACAAGCAATGTTGCATGTTAGTATTTTTTTGTACCTGTTTCAGAATTTGTAATATTTTGTAGCAGTCTTCTTTTCTTTTACCTTCTTATGTAATTTAATTTAATGTAGATGTGTTTGATGTGATAATTAGAATAACAATGTTTATCTAACCTAAATGTTATACTTGGATTTATATACTGTACCTGTATTCTTACCTGTAACTTAATTCACGTACCTGTATATGCACCTCAATTAGTGTACCTACACATGTAACTCATTAACTGTACCTGTACCGACTTTCCCAAATAAGAGAAAAAACCAACACGACTCGCCTCAGCACCTCCTGGACGATCAACTCCTGTGCAAAATCAACAACGAATCCTTCAGAAACTACAACGAGCAAAGACTTGAGTAAGCACCTGTTTTTGTAAAGTCTATGTATTTTTATGTGTACTTTCCTCACATTCTCTTGCTGGAGTAGGGAAGAACAACACACAGATGGCGAGGATGTTGGAGAAGAACGAACGCTCTTAGTAAAAAATTTTGTTTTAGTTCCCGTTGTAAATTCTCGTTTTCTTTTTAATCTAAATCTTGCATTGTGTGTGTTCGAGGAAAAGTGTATATAATGCATTGGTGGGTCTCTGGGGGGGATTTATCTGTCTTTCTGTCTAATTATGTCTGTTTTAGTTGTATTTTTCTCCTGTGATTCACTTAAGCAATCATAAGCCAAAATATCTACTTTAAGTTAGTTGATTTATTACTCGATGTAAAATTAATTCAGTGTTTGTTTATTTCCTTCTTGTTGATGATATTATTGTTGTTATTATCCCCACTACCACACCGTCTCGACCACTACATACAAACACTCACATCACTACAGATCACAGAAGCCACTCATAGCGGCAATCAGACCAACTTACTGTTGTTAGCGAGAGTGTACATATCCACACTCAGGTAGGATAGCTCACCTGTGCCCACCTGTTGAGTCTATATAACATAAGTTAGCCTGATGTATGGTGGTGTGGTGGTAGTAGTGTGGTATGTGAGGGTGTAGTTTGATGGAAGTATGATATGTAGGGGTGTGGTAGTGTGTGTGTTGCTCAATAGTGTGGTGTAGTGTGGTGGGGTGGTAGTAGTGTGGTGTGGGGGTGGCAGTGTGTGGTGGGGTGGTATGTGGTGGTGTGTGACAGTGCGTGGTAGTGTAATGTTGTGGTGACCTGTGGCTTAATCGTCAGCATGCTCGCCTCGCAAGCGAGCGGACCCGGGTTCGATCCCGGGCAAGGTGAAACTATGGTTGTTAATCAATTTGTGGATCGTGTTCCGGGGTAATGGTTAGCCAGTGCAGCTGGCGAGTCTTCTCGGACTATTCCTTGACACTGGGTCATGCAGCTCGTTAACTTAGGGTGAACAAATTCACGCCTTGGTGGTCCTTGGGCAGGTCATCCTCGTTACACGAGGGGCCACCATTATTAGTGTATCGAATTGAATTGGGGCCACCATTATTAATGTGGTGTGATGGTGGTAGTGTGGTGTGGTGTGATGGTGGTACATGGTAGTGGTAATGTGGTACGCGGTGGTTCGTAATGTGGTGTATGGGGGTGTAGTGGTGCAGGTAGAGTGCAGTGGTATACGATAGTGTGTGTGGTGTTATGTGGTAACTTATGGTAGTTTGTGGTGGTGTGTGGTAAGGATAAATATATACTGTAGGAACTACCAAAGAAAATAACCACTCACTGTTCATAACCACCAATTAGCGAACATAAACTACTGTTCTTTCTGTGTTCTATAACGTAAACAGAACAATAACACAACTCACTGCAAAAAATAATTCCTATCTGCAAGTATTCTAAAAGTTATCGAAAAGAACAAGGCGCGAATTTTCATATCTTAATTAGCTCCGTTAGAACAGGTAAACAGCGCTTATGATTCCTAAGTTAACGCCTGATAGAACGCTTTAATCTATGGTAGACTCTCAGTGCAATATTAACTTTATTTCGGGTTAATTGAGCCTGTTAGAGAGACTTTATACAAATGGTATTTTTTAGAATTCCAGAAATAATGGAGATAAAAGTTTTTGAGAATTTCAGGAAATTTTTTCTTAATTTTCTTTCTTGTTAGATACGATAAATTCCACCCCATGAAGAATCTCTCAGTTAAAAGGCTTGCGACGAACTTTATTTTATTTGATAAATGCAAATATTCTTCAGAGAAAGATTTCCCTTCCAAAATGGCTCGACTTCTGCAGTTTTGGCGCCGAAGACTTTTAGGTAAAGGAAATTACCCTCTAACCCAGATGATTTTTCAAAAACTTGTAGAAATTTTCGCGGGCATTTTTCTTATAATTCCTTTGATAGCTGATCATTAAGATTTTATGAAATCCTATTTCCTCAAAATTATGTTTTAAGACACGTGATATTTTTGTACAGGTGGAGGGATGCAAACCTAATTATTATTATTATTATTATTATTATTATTATTATTATTATTATTATTATTATTATTATTATTATTATTATTATTATTATTATTATTATTATTATTATTATTATTATTATTATTATTATTAATTCTTAACCAGAAATAGAAGTTCAGCTGTAATTTTCTCTCCAAGGTCATTCTGCTTATTCCTGGAAGTAAACTGCCTGGTACCCTGCAGCCCCGAACACGTCAGGAGATGTTCGTAGATCTGCACCATCGTCAACGCCGCCTACAGTAGAGGTTCCTAACTTGGGTGAGTGTGAGTACCTTGACTGGGTAACGTTTAGGGAGGTACCAACGGTGATTGCTTTCTGTACAGATGAGAGGAGTTAGGATTAACTTGGGGGCAAGTTGACAGTTCTCAGGTGAGTCGATTTTGGACGTAGCCAGATGGTAAATCCTATGTCTCTCTCTCCAGACACACGATACAAACACCCCCCGCCCCCCCTCATCTACCCACACTACCTCATCCACCCCTTTATGCTCCCCACCAGACAACGTAATATCAGACCATCAACAACCTTTCACTCTCAAGAATCCTCGCGTTACCCTGATGCAGCCTCTGACTCCCCGGTACTCTGATTCCCATTCCTGTTGACAATAGTTGGAGTCTAATCCGTTATGGAGCTTCCTGTTAACAGTCTTCCCGTAGTACTGTTGCTTCTCGGGGCGTTTTCTGTTGGTGGTTATTGCGTTTATAATGTTATTGTAGCTGTTGAGTTTTCAGGTTAACGTTAATGGAGGCTAACCTAACCTCAGACGTATGTAAACAATTCATCTCACTTGTAAACAATTCCTCTCATTTGTAAACAATTCCTCTCACTTGTAAAAAATTCCTCTCACTTGTAAACAATTCCTCCCTTTGTAAACAATTCCTCTCACTTGTAAAAAATTCCTCTCACCTGTAAACAAATCCTCATTTGTAAACAATTCCTCATATGTAAACAATTACTCATTTATAAACAATTCTTACTTGTAAACAATTCCTCTCACCTGTAAAAAATTCTTCTCGCATGTAAACAATTCCTCTCACTTGTGAACAATTCCTCTCACTTGTAAACAATTCCTCTCACTTGTAAACAATTCCTCTCACTTGTAAACAATTCCTCTCACTTGTAAACAATTCTTCTCACATGTAAACAAATCTCACTTTTCATAACATTCTATCAAGAGTAAATATTTTCCTTCCTCTTTAAGTTGGAGATTTTGTCGTGTTATCCAATTTCATCACTGAGTTCATCCACCATCTGAGTCCGTTGTACTGAATACAACCATCGTCTGAGTCCATTACACTGAGTACAACCATCTTGTGATTCCATTACACTGAGTACATCCATCGTCTGAGTCCATTACCTGAATACAACCATCTTCTGAGTCCACTATGCTGAGTACAGCCATAGTCTAAGTTCATTGCACTGAATACAACCATCTTCTGAGTCCATTACACTGAGTACATCCGTCATCCGAGTCTATGATGCCGAATACAACCATCATCTGAGTCCATTATGCTGAGTACATCCATTATCCTAGTCCATTACACTGAGTACATCCATCGTCTGAGCCCATTACACTGAGTATAACCCTGATCTGAGTTCATTAAAACGTGTATAGGACCTGTTTGTGCACAGTACACTCGAGTACATGTTCAACACTTGATTGTTACTGGACTCTTAGGGTAGGGAGTGAATAAAACCTGTTACTCCCTCCCTCCCTCCCTGCCGCCTCCCTCCCTCCCTCCTCCCTCCCTCCCTCCCTCCCTCCCCCTCCTCCCTCCTCCTCCTCCCTCCCTCCTCCCTCCCTCCCTCCCTCCCACATGGTGAAGTGTATCTGTGTGCGTGTTTGTCTCTCTGTCCTTGTAGACTGTGTGACTGTGTGTGTGTGTGTGTGTGTGTGTGTGTGTGTGTGTGTGTGTGTGTGTGTCTTTGCCCCTGTTGTTCCTATGTATGTGTGTGCGTGCGTGTGCGTGTGCCTTTGTACCTCTATGTGTGTACAACCTCTCTAGATTTAAATGACTTCTTTTATACACCTCGTTGGCCGGTGATTGGTAGACTGTCGAACGTTTGGAGAGAGCTGATAAAATTTCCCTACTTGTTCCAGCCTCAACTATACCTTATTGACACGACCAGCTGATCATAGGTCACGGGTCATTGGTCACAGGTCATAATTCATAGATCACAGGTCAAATGTCACAGGAAGGTCATAGGTCACAGATAAAAACGTCTTTCCTTTAGCATTTGTCTGACAATTTCCTTCTCAGTCTTACGTGTCATCTATTGAGGTCACTGAAAGGTCGTTGAGGAGGATTTTTCAAGACAATTTTTATTTATATTTCGTTCATTTATTAAAATTTATTGTCTATTGTTATTTATTTGATGATTTAATGTCTAATAATTTTGTGTATTTGTTTATATCTGTTTTGTTTGTATTAATATATTTACGTATAAGTTACTGGTTTATATAAGGTAATAAAAAATAAAACGGACGATCCCCCCTAAAAACATCCGATAAAAATGTGATAGGAAAATATAACAAGGATGGTGGAGATGAAAGAGAGGTGGAGAATAAACGATAGAATAAGACGTAGAGAAGGGTAAATGAGTTTAAGAAGCGGGAGATGGGATGGGGGAGGAGGAGGAGGAGGACAAGTTTGACAGCGACTTCGGAGGACGTGTGACTCGAGGCCGGAGGAAAGAATGTGTTTTAGTACGGGGGAAAAGTGAAAGGAAAAATTGGGTTGGACAACAGGGTGACAGAGTGGAAGAGGAGGTAGGTGTGGGTGGTAGTGGAGGAGGAGGGTGGAAGAGAGTAGTGGTGTGTGGAGCAGGTGGGGGGGGTAGTGAAGGCTAGGGAATGGCTAGACAGAACTGGTCAACACTACCTAACTGCTCTCTCTCTCTCTCTAGGTTTTTATTCCTGGCCTATTTTTCTATCTTTCTTTGTGTGTGTCGTTTGTCGTAAAGTCTGTCTTTCATTTAGGTACAGATTTAGACACATACACAGAGAGAGAGAGAGAGAGAGAGAGAGAGACTGGAAGAGTTACAGAGAGAGATAGAGCGAGAGACTGAAATTAAAACAGAGAAAGAGACAAACAGACAGACAGACAGACATACCAGGTAATATCACGTAGTCCACCACACTACACCAGGACCAAACTGTGCTGGATGAAGGAAGTCTAGTGCGTCATCAGTCACAAAACAGCTACTGGATGCCTCTTGAAGCTCCTCCAGGGAACACAACATTAAGTGTAGGAGCAACGAGGGGGCGAGGGAGACGAGCTACAGGTTATAATTTACATTTTATTTACTCTTTTTTACTTTTTTTTTATAAGACAACAGAGATTATCACGTTGTAGTGGAGTGTAGGTGGCTATATCAGGGTGTAGATGGATGTAGGCGACAAAGAATGGGGTGTGGATGGGTGTAAGTGACTAGAACGGGGTGTGGATGGGTGTAGGTGACTAGAACGGGGTGTAGGTGGATGTAAGAAGGTGTAGGTGGGTGTAAGTAGGTGTAGGTGGGTGTGTGGCGGGTCACAGGTGTAGGCCGGTAACACTAGAGTAATTACCATCATACATCTCCCTGATACTAACAAGTGACGGCCCTGCGTGTGGGTCTTGGTGGAGTGCTGTAATATTTTACCTCATGAGAAACATTAAGTAGTGATGGTACTAATATTAATGATAGTACAGTAGTGGTAGTGGTAGTGGTGGTGGTGGTGGTACTAGTGGTAGTGGTGGTAGTAGTAGTGGTAGTGGTGGTGGTGGTAGTAGTAGTGGTGGTCGTGGTGCGGTGGGTAGTAGTAGTAGTGGACTCTCCCACACACTACCCTACCACACACACCCACCCTACCACACACCTACCCTACCACACACCTACCCTACCACACACCTACCCTACCACACACCTACCCTACCACACACCTACCCTACCACACACCTACCCTACCACACACCTACCCTACCACACACCCACCCTTCCTTCCACCCACCCACACCCACAACACAACACTCAGACGTAAACACAACTCATCCACCTACCATGTAAATCAACACCTGTTTTATCATCCACCACAAGACACCATACATCATTACTTAATACACTGGAGAGACTATATGTACTGTACTCTGATAATATTCACTGGTTTGGTAAGGACGGGGCTTGAGAGGGAGGAGTGGGGAAGGGAAGAGGAAGGGAAGGAGGGGAAGGGAAGGGTGGGGGAAGGAAGGAAGGAGTGAGGAAGGGGAAGGGGATGTATTTGTCAACTTGGTAATATTTGTCTCCCTCTCTCCCTCCCACTCTCTTTTCCTCTCTGTATTTCCTTCTCTCCTTCTTTTCTTCCCCCAATTTAGTTCATTTTTATTTCTATCCCTTCCCTCTTAACCTGTTTCCCATTCTCCTATCCTCTCTCCCTCCCTTCTATCCCTTCCTGCCTCCTTTCTTCCTTACTTTCCTCTCTCTCTCCCCTCCCTTCCTTCCTTCCTTCTTCCGCCTCTTCCTCCCTTCCTCCTCCCACCTCCCTCAGGTAGGTAAAGTTCTACGCTGGTCCTGGGATTAATTTATCGCTAGTGTGTGTGTGTGTCTGTGTCTGTGTCTGTGTGTGTGTGTGTGTGTGTGTGTGTGTGTGGTGGTGTGTGTGTGTGTGTGTGTGTGTGTGTGTGTGTGTGTGTGTGTGTGGCCTCCTGACCCCTGGAGGCCTATATACCTCTTCCCTCCTCCCTACCTCCACCACCTCTACCACCCTCACTCTGGATTGTCCAGAGTTTTTTTTTTTTTTCGGGGGAAAGGAAGCGTATCTTTCTTTCTCTGAGTTTGAGAGAGAGAGAGAGAGAGAGAAAGTTGCCGTTAACACCACCTGTCTTTCAAAAAAATTCTCCTAGCTGACCGGACATTTAATCGAAATCACTAAATAAATCCCATCAGAGGATAGCACACACACACACACACACACACACACACACACACACACACACACACACACACACACACGTACGTCCTCACCTCAAGACATGAATCACAGAACACGTTTCACCGTCACCTGGCTGGTTGGCTCAGAGGTAATCACAGGTAACTCATTAACGTCAGCCTTAATCTAGAATAATGACATCTATGAAATACACCAAAGTGACGTTCGTAAATCATCATAAACATGTATAAACTATATCACTTTTGCGTATCAGCTGTTTTATTATTATCTGACTTAAAAGACAGACAGACTAAGAGAAACAAAGAAAATAGGTCCAACAGAAGCATCACTCGTGGGTAACTATATAATTAACTCATGTTGTTCAACCAATTAAAACGTTGAAACATCACCCTATAAAACAATTATACGATGACGTCACGCCATCCCTAGCAACGCGCGCCGCCTTGATGGTTGAGGGTAAACAAACGCCTAGCAAGAAGGACCAAAACAAACCTCTTGATCGTGATGGAATTAAGACACTGATCTTGTAGAGTCGCTGAAACAAGACCATTGAATATAGAGTATCGATAGCTTGTTGATCTAACACGTGAAGAGTCTCCACCTCAATTATCTCACCTGAAGATTAACCACCCTAACACTATTTAAGGAAATGGAGTTAAGTTAGGCTAGGTTAGTGTTAGGTTAAGTTAGTGTTAGGTTAGGGTAGGTTAGTGTTAGGTTAGGTTAAGATTTTTTAAGATTAGGGTGGTTAAACTTTAGGTGAAATGATCTGAGGTAGAGATTTTTCAGGTGATTCGATTTAAGTACTAATTATTAACAAAAGTTGAGGTGCCTTGGAGTGAAATGTTGCAGTTGTTAGCTACCAGACGACAGCAGGAGGGAGAACATAAGAACATAAGGAGTCTGCAATAGGCCGGTTGGCCTGTGCATGGCAGCTCCTGTCGAGAGTTACTACCACTCTCGTCCATGAATCTATCCAATCTCCTTTTAAACCTTTCCAGCATTCCAGCACTTACTGCAAAGTTGCTAAGCTTGTTCCACTCGTCCACCACCTTATTTGTGAACCAGTTCCTTCCTATCTCCCTCCTAAACCTAAACTTATCCAACTTAAATCCGTTGCTTCGAGTCCTATCCTGCTCGGATATTATAAGAACTTTATCTATATTCCCTTTATTGATTCCTTTCACCCACTTAAATACTTTTATCATATCTCCCCGCACTCTTCGTCTTTCTAGGGAATGCAAGTTTAGTTTCTTTAACCTATCCTGATATTGAAGGTTTCTAAGTCCCGGAATCATTTTCGTAATTCTTCGCTGCACCGACTTCAGTGAATTGACATCCATTCTATAATAAGGGCACCAGAGCTGAACCGCATAATCGAGGTGCGGCCTGACTAGCGCAAGATATAGTTGCAATAAGACCTCTGCACTCTTATTACTTACACTTCTAGATATAAAACCCAATACTCTGTTTGCCTTATTTCGAACATTAACGCACTGTTTTCTAGGCCGTAGGTCCGGGCTTACAAGTACCCCTAGGTCTCTTTCACAAGTCGACTTCTCTAGGTTGATGTTAAGGCTGTATACATTGCCAGTATTTGTTCTTCCAATATTTAGTACGCTGCACTTGCTGGTGTTGAATTCCATTTGCCATTTTTCAGACCACCCCTGCAGTTTATTTAGATCCTCCTGTAATGCATTTGCGTCCTGCCCTAAATTAATGTGCCGCCCTATTTTGGTGTCATCCGCAAACTTGCTTATGTCACTGCTGATCCAGTATCTAGATCGTTTATGTAGATTATGAACAAGAGTGGGCCTAGTACTGACCCCTGGGGAACCCCACTCAGATTTAACACCATCTATGCTGACCCTCTGCGTTCTATCAGTGAGCCATGATTTTATCCAATTTAAAGCTTTCCCCTCGATACCATGAGCCCTAATTTTTCTCAGAAGCCTCTGATGCGGTACTCTGTCAAATGCTTTGCTAAAGTCTAAGTAAATAACATCGTAATTTTCATCATTATCTACTACCTCGAAGACTTTCCTAAAAAACGTCAGCAGATTTGTTAGACACGATTTTCCCTTTGTAAAGCCATGTTGAGAGTCGTAGATTAATTTGCTTTTCTCTAAATGCGATCGGATGCTATCTGCTATAATTTATTCAAGAAATTTCCCCACTACTGACATCAAACTGATCGGCCGGTAATTTGACGCTGATGCTCTGTCTCCCTTTTTGAATATGGGTACTACATTTGCCTGTTTCCACAAGTCTGGCACAACTCCAGTGTTTAATGATTTTGTAAATAAATTTACGTGGGGTCCGCTAATCTGTTCCCTACACTCTTTCAAGATTCGAGGGAAAATTTCATCTGGCCCTGGGGATTTTGTCTTCTTTAGTTTATTTATCCTCTTAAGAACATCCTCTTTTCTGATAGTGATATTCATGAATTTCTCTTCTTCCTTTCCCCTAAATATCGGTTCCACCTCTGGAATTTCCTCGCGAATTTCTTCTGTGAAAACTGATAAGAAGTAGCTGTTCAATGCCTTGCTTATTTCATCACTGCCATTTATCACTTCTCCCCTCCCTGACTTTAAAGGCCCAACTTTGTCCGTGACCTTTGTTCTATATACCTGGAAAAATCCCTTGGGATCCGCCTTGGATTCTCTTGCTATTTTGATTTCATAGTCTCTCTTTGCTTTCCTTACATTTTTCTTAACATTCCTAGATAGTTCATTATACCTATTTCTGAGCTGCTCCTCCCCTCCCTTTAATTTCTTATATATTCCTTTCTTTATTCCTATGTCATGTTTAAGTTTTCTGGTCATCCACCTTGGCTCATTCTTATTTGACCTAATTTTTCTGTATGGTATATTTTGTTCTTGTGCTTTATGTAGTATACTAGTGAGGGAGGGATTTACCTGTCCGTGTGGCCCGAAGCAGAGGTGGTGTCATATACTATATCCTAATTAACACACCTGGGGCACTCAAGGGGAGATCGTTGATAAAATTGTGGAGGTTCATTATTTTTATGTGAATTTGATATTTGAAGACACACACACACACACACACACGCACACACACTCTCCACCCTTACCCAAACACATACAAAGATATACACACACACACACACACACACACACACACACACACACACACACACAATTCCTGGTTCGTTATCATACTTAATATAAAACTCTGGTCAGTAACCCCAAAATTTTTCGTGTTCCATAATTTGGTGAGGTAAAATTATCACGCGGGTCTTGGTTGTTTACCTGTAGGGAAGGTGTGACAGGCAGACACGCGTACTATGTGTGGCGCTTATTGACTCTCGGGGTTGGAAGCCTAACCTAACCTAACCTAACCTAACTTAACTGTGGGTATGAAACATTTAGAACAAAAAAGAAAACAACTTGATGTATGGTCACAATAAATGGATATGGTCCACCTTTAAAACTATCGGAATGTGTCCGACTAAAACTGGCCGCTGAGGCTGGGAAGGAGAGGAGGGAGGAGAGGTTGGTGTTAAGGGAGAGGAGGAAGGGAAGTAAACTGGAGAGAAAGGGGAGAAACGTTGATGTTAGAGGAGATGAAAGGAATAGATGGAATGGGAGGAGGAAGGAAAGGAAGAAGAGATAGAGGGAGAGTGATTGTTGTTAAAGGAGAGGGAAGAGAGAAGACGAGAGGAGGAGCTCAGAAGAAAAGGAACGGGAGAAGAAGGAAGGAAGGAAAAGAAAATAGGGACGTAGACAATAACTGGAGATAAAGACACAAAGGGAAGAAGAAGAGACACAGGAGAGTGGTGACAAAGAAGAGATGAGAAACAAGAAAAAACAAAAAAATAGTGGTACATAAAGCTGCCTCCTGCACCAAAACAAAACAAAATGGACTCCCTTACAAGCTATTACATTTAAAACTACTTAGGCTGAGTTCTTGTGAGGGGTCCCCATACGCCTTTATTATGCGTAATTTGAATCAAATCTGTGCAGGGTTCTTGAAGGGGGAAGGTAACGCAGGATCAAAGGCGTATCAGAGGGATGGAGAAAAAGTGAATTTGTGGAGGATACGAGGTGGTGCCTTAGCTGTGGTGGAGAGGCCAGGTGGTTCCTTATCTGTGGTGGAGAGGCCAGGTGGTTCCTTAGCTGTGGTGAAGAGGTCACTTGGTGCTCTAGTTGTGGTAGAGAGGCCAGGTGGTGCCTTAGCTGTGGTGGAGAGGCCAGGTGGTTCCTTATCTGTGGTGGAGAGGCCAGGTGGTTCCTTAGCTGTGGTGGAGAAGGCCAGGTGGTTCCTTGGCTTAGCTGTGGTGAAGAGGTCACTTGGTGCTCTAGTTGTGGTAGAGAGGCCAGGTGGTTCCTTAGCTGTGGTGGAGAGGTCACTTGGTGCTCTAGTTGTGGTAGAGAGGCCAGGTGGTGCCTTAGCTGTGGTGGAGATGTCAGATGGTTCCTTATCTGTGGTGGAGAGGCCAGGTAGTGCCTTAGCTGTGGTGGAGAGACTAGATGGTGCCTTAGCTGTGGTGGAGACGCCAGGTGGTACCTTAGCTGTGGTAGAGAGGCCAGGTGGTGCCTTAGCTGTGGTGGAGACGCCAGGTGGTACCTTAGCTGTGGTAGATAGGCCAGTTGTGTACGAGATCCCCTCTGAATTGAATAAAATCGTCTGTTGTTAAGTAAATTAATTAAAAATAAAAAAAGTGACGTCCCCGTAGTGAAGAGAGGTACACACACACACACACACACACACACACACACACACACACACACACACACACACACACACACTTGACTGAGCATTCATCACAACTAAGGTATAAAACGCTATTCACATGTAACTTGTAAGATTTATTTTCTCTTTCTTCCAGTCTATTTCTGTTTCTCATCCTCCTTTACCTCTCTCTCTCTCTCTCTCTCTCTCTCTCTCTCTCTCTCTCTCTCTCTCTCAGAATATTTGTATTTATTTTTTCTTTTTCTGTCTCTTTATTTTTCTGCTTATATCTTTCTGTCTCTTATTTCTCTTCCTGTCTGTTTCTCTCTCTCTCTCTCTTTGTTTCTCCCCACAGGTAAGAAGAAGAACAACAACAACAACAACAACACCTACCACCACCACCACCACCACACCACCACCACCACCCACCACACCACCACCACCAACAACAACAACAACACCAACAACACCACACCACCACCACCACCACCACCACCACCACCACCACCACCACCACCACCACCACCACCACCAACAACACCACCAACAACACACCACCACCACCACCACCACCACCACCGTCAGGAAGGGGTTGGCGTGCCTGACGACGACTACTAACCAGCAGTGAGTGGCCGGGCTGCTCTCCTTGACTCACCTGCCTCCTAAATACTCATTACAACTTGGTGCTTCTCCTGCTGAGCCATTCTCTTGCCCCTCGACCAGCTGACCTCACTACAACCTCCTCCTCCTCGACCAGCTGACCTCACTACAACCTCCTTCTCTTCGACCAGCTGACCTCCTTTCACAACCTCCTCCTCCTCGACCAGCTGACCTCCTACAACCTCCTTCTCTTCGACCAGCTGACCTCCCACTACAACCTCCCTCCTCCTCGACCAGCTGACCTCCACTACAACCTCCTCCTCCTCGACCAGCTGATCTCACTACAACCTCCTCCTCCTCGACCAGCTGACCTCCACAGCAACCTCCTCCTTCTCGACCATCTGGCCTCACTACAGCCTCCTCACCCTCTGACCAGCCCCCGGCCTCCTACAACCTCCTCCTCCTCGACCAGCTGACCTCACTACAACCTCCTCCTCCTCGACCAGCTGACCTCACTACAACCTCCTCCTCCTCGACCAGCTGACCTCACTACAACCTCCTCCTCCTCGACCAGCTGACCTCACTACAACCTCCTCCTCCTCGACCAGCTGACCTCACTACAATAACAATCACCTCTTATTATTTCCCCATCATACAGGTAAGGTAACTCATTCATTCCCCTGTATGTTATTTTTTCCCTTAGTCTTCGGCTCCATCAGTCTCCCTATTGTTCTCTGGCTGTCAACTGGGGTCATCACTGTACTGGGGGAAAAATATTGAAGGCTTCCTGTAAGGTGAGGAGAAGAGGCGGGTGTACGTGGGTCTCTCTCTCTCTCTGTCTCTGTCTCTAAGTCTCTCTGTCTCTCTTTCTCGAGTTCTCTTTATCTCTCCTTAATACTCTCACACACACACACTCTTTATCTCCCCACCGTCTCTCTCACACTCACTTTCTAGGGCAGTAAAATCCTTCTGGACATTGACCAGATTCAGCCACTTGGTTACTGTGGTGGTTAAGGTGATTTAGCCTTATCCTAACACCTTTACCTTCTGCAGGAGGAAGACGTCGTGTTGTAGATGTCCTTAACGCTTCCCGTCCTGCTCCTACTCTTTCATCATCTACCTCCCTTAGTCTCGTTCTTCTTCTTATTTTGTTATTTCTTATTCTTTCTTCTTCTTCTTATAGTTCTTTTCCTCTTCCTCCTTCTCCACCTTCACCTGTTTCTTTTCTTCTTCTTCTTCTTCTTCATCTTCTTCTTCTTCTGTTAATCCCTTTCCTCTTCCTCGTCTACTGCTCCTCTCCCTCTTCCTCTTTTATTCTTCTGTTACTACTCTTCCTTCTTGTCCCTCTTCCGTTCCTTCTCTTCCTAAATATGACTGGACGTGTTAACGACTCCCTGACCTTCCGCTAGGGGGCTGCCAGGCTGCGTTGGAGACCCTCGTTCATCACCAGGTAAAATAGGTGACGCATCTCTCTCTCTCCAAAGACGTAACATACTGTAGCTCTCACCACCAAACACACAAGACAGACAGACTAACTCTCCTCGAACACACAGACACACACACACACACACACTCCCCCGTCCCTCCATCTCCCTCTCTCTTCCTCCCTCTCTCTTCCTCCCTCTCTCTCCCCCTCTTTCTCCCTCTCTCTCACTCACCAGAAGGAAGATAAGAGCCTCTCATCATCCCATCTCTCACTTGCGCCAACTTTTTTCATGGTCAGTTTATATATTTTAGTTTGGATTCATTTCAGGACTCGACTGGTAACATTGTGGAGAGGATTTGCATTTTTAATTTAGGTCATTTCAGCTTTATTGCAAGACTGTACCTAATTTACATACTTTTTTTTGTTTTTTTTCCCAAGCTTCCAATATCTTTTTTTTTTGGGGAGGAGGGGGGGTGGAGGAGGGGTGGGAATTGCAACTCAGAGTGATTTATACTTTTAGTTTAGCTCATTTTTCGCTTCGTTTGAACTGTAGTTAATTTACCAGTTATATTTCGATCATTTTAACTTTATTATTTTTAACTCTGTGGTTAATTTATCAGTTATAACTTAGTTCATTTTTTCGCTTCTCTGTAACATTGTGGAAACGAAAAAAAAAACACGATGGGTTATTTTCCTCCTGAAGATCATGAGTATTTTTATTGTTACAAGACGGATGAGGTTGGTGACCTGTCTCTTCAGCGGCGCCACAACACTACCCAAGGCGCCATAACTCTCCCACAAGTGACCACTGACGACGATGATTATAGTGGAACTCGTCTGAGATCCTGGGAAGGAGTGATTGATACTGCTGGGATTGGTTGGTCGAGGAAGAAAAAAAAAACATTGGATGGACTGACTGATGGTCGACAAGGATTTATTCCGATGTTCAACTGCCAAGATGTCTTCAGGATGGCTCTTTCCTAATCTTAAATTGGCTTCAAGTGGCCCCATGTCTCTCTTAAGTTAGCTTCAAGTGGCCCCCTCCCCCTCTTAAGTCAGCTTCAAGTGGTCCCATACCTCTCTCAAGTCAGCTTCAAGTGGCCCCCCTGTCAGCTTCTCTATGGTCCCATACCCTCTCTGCTTCAAGTGGCCCCCTTCCTTAAGTCAGCTTCATGGTCCCATACCTCTCAAGTCATTTCAAGGGCCCTCTTAAGTCAGTTTAAGTGGTCCCATACCCTCAAGTCAACAGGTTCCCTTCCCTCCTCCTTCAAGCTGAAGTGATATCCTCTCAAATCGGCTTCAGGTGGTCTCTTTCCTCCAGTTCTCCCTCCTCCCCTCACTCCCTCCAACCTCCATGACTTGAGGTGGGTTGAGGGTCCACAGATGAACGTACCAAACATCGGTTCTCCCATCCTGATTCCTCCCGCCTCCCTTAAAGGCCAAAGGTAATTCCAGATAAATTAAGACTGTCTTGGGTCGGGGATTTGTGGCCCAGAGTAAGGAATGTGATCGCATTTTTACGCCTCCGCTTTCCATAAAACAAAAACTTTTTAGCTTTGTGCATGTTGAAGGTGGAGGGTGGGATGATGGAGGCCGGGGGGGGGGTGGAGGTGGTGGTGGAGAGAATAGGATTAGGTGGAGGATGGGAGTCAGGGGGTGGAGATGGAGGTGGAAGGTGGAAGAAAAGGTCGGAAAGTGGAGGTTGAGGTGGAAGGTGAGGGTAGAGGTGGAAGGTGAGGGTAGAGGTGGAAGGTGAGGGTGTAGGTGGAGGATGAGAGGTGGTGGTGGAGTGTGGAAGATGGGAATGAAGGTGGGAGGTGGAGAATGAGAGTGGAGGATAAGAGTGAGAGGTGGAGGGTGGCTGTGGTAGGGATGGAAGTGAGAGGATGGAAGGAAAAAGTAGAGATGGTAGGTGGGATAATGGGGGGTTGGGGGGGAGGGGAGATGGAATATGGAGGAAATTTCTGGACGTTTTGAATTGTTTGGGTGATTTTTTTCTTCCCGCAGCATGAGGTTGGTGTTGTTATGACCAGCCACAGTGTGTTTCAGACAACAGAAACTTCGACTTTAATTTCTACATCTCTTTCAAAACATGACGGACGGATAATTAACTTTTATTTCAGAATCACATTTTCTTTCAAAACAAAAACAAAAAATGACAAGGAAAATGGAAAACAGGATTTAGTTTTCCATATCCTGGTGTTTTTGTTTAATACGCTGTTGTTGTGTTTACTGTAAACTTCCCCTGTTTTTTCTTTTCTTTACTGAGCTGTTTTTATGAGTACTCTGATTTTATTTTGTTTTATTTAGTCTAATCAAATTAATAAGTATTGGCTTACTCCACTAGTGCTGATGATAGACTGATTCCCGTTTTCTTCTTCTGTTCGCTTTTATCTCTAACTAAATCAATATTATAACTTCTTTTATCTAATGAAACTATTGCACCTTTTGGCTATTTTTTCCAAGTAAGGCAACATCCCGAAATAAGGAATAATACCGGTAATAATAAAAATAGTAATAACATCTATTCAATAAAATCATTGTACAAGTTTCTAATTGGTTTGAATTGGATGTAGACAATGCAGGTATACAGTTTCCTATGTATTCCTAGACAGTGCAGAAGGTATACAAGAAAAGTAAACAGTATGGTAATTCAACCAAGGTTAGCCGACAAAAACAGATTCTGAATTTATTACAACACTGCAGCGTCAACATGTTAACAAGTGGCCGGGTTTCACTGCTTTATAATTTTTGAGAACCATCGAACGCGGCCACCTAAATGGTAACTGAGTCAGCGAGTGTAAAAAAAAAAAAAAAAAAAATCAGCATTTTGTCAGAGTTTGAGAGTAAAATAATAATATCCTGAATAACTTTAATTAATAGGGAAAATATTAATGAAGATGATACTTCTATTACTACTACTACTACAACTACTACTAATAATAATAATATCATCTAACGAAACACCGCAAAAAGGACACATTTGGCTGGACACATCACACGACACAGCATCAAGGGGAGGGCAATCAAGAGGTAGGGGAAGCAAGAGGCAGTCCACAGGCAGTTTTAAATTAAATTGAATTAGCAAGAGTGAAGTGTGAGCGAGTTACCTCAGGCGTCTCGAGAATAAGAGATTTACTGGGACGAATATGAGATTATGAACCTGACGTCTCGTTGGTGTTCGGGTCAAGTCCTCTGAGCTCTCCTCTGAAATATAACTAAACTGCTTCGAAATTTGTTGATACCGATAGACTGGCTGGCTGACTGACTGACTGAGTGGCTGACTGACTGACCGGCTGGCTGACTGTGTTAATATCGGTCCAATACCTACCCTAAGTTTTGTTGGTAAAATCTTGGGTCTTGGGTAAACAGATGATCGTCTTAGAGGGTTCAAGAAACAGTTCCGATGCGCACGAAGCTTCGATAACTGAATTCGGTTGAAGGATCGTGTGTGTGTGTGTGTGTGTGGTGAAGTTCGTCCATCCGAGGTGCTCAAACTTTTTTTTTTTTGGTCAGAGCAACATGAACAGCGACCAGTGGAGAAATGTCTTTTGTTTTTTCGTTCGTTGATTTTTTTGTGGTTGTTGGGAAGAAAAAAAAAAGCTTCCCTGACCTTTGAAGAGAGAAACAATGTGTATATACTCGTATGTGCACCGTAAATTTACACACACACACACACACACACACACAAGGAAACAATTACATAAACCAAATCGCATCACAGCTACCGATCAAAATGGACCGCGACAGAGATAAATAAAACAAAAATGTAAAGAAAAAAGTGAAAAACGGAAAGAGAAATGAATAGAGAAAAGAATAAAAAGTATATATATAGAGATTCAGAGGTACAGTATAGGTCAGTGGGGACACATCTTTCCTCCCTTGGTTGGGACCCCGATTGTTTTGACCTGATGCAACTGTGTGTGTGTGTGTGTTTGTGAAATTGTGTATGTAGGTGTTGTATATGTGCGTATATGTGTGTATGTATGTAGGTATGTATATTGTACTGTATATTCCAGCATATCAGTTTATGTGTGTTCAATTGTGTATGTAATATATTTAACATACATACACATACAGACAGGCATACAAACAGACAGTAGGCAGGCAGAAAGACAGGCATACATACATACATACATACTGACAGACATACAAACAGACAGACAGCCATGGTAGGTACCTGTGGTGTTAGTATCAGAAATACATAATTTATATTACACATAAATATGTAACACAATATGTATGATATCATTTTAACCTTCAACTAAAATTTAAAATTAACACATTGAGATTAACGATTCATGTCCTTGTCTATCGCTCTCTGTCTGTCTGTCTCTGTCCATCCGTCTATCTGTCTGTCTATCTGTCTGTATGTGGTTAAATCAATATTATTGTTCATGTAACTGCTGTCAAAGCCTCAATCCTATAATGCATCTGTCTGTTAATACAATGTGTCTGTCTGTCTGTCTGTCTGTCTGTCTACTATCTGTTTCAACTGTCTGTTAAAATCACCAATATGTTAATTCCACACACTGTCAGGGTAACGGTACTGCGACCTGTCTGTCTGTGTCTTGTGTGTCAGATGAACAAGACTGTGTATTACGTAAGGTAGGGTCTGTGTAGGGGACTGTAGGGGGCACTGTAGGGGGCAGGGTAGGGACTGGGGGCAGGGTAGGGACGTGTAGGGGCAGGGTAGGGACTGTAGGGGGCAGGGTAGGGACTGTAGGGGGGCAGGGTAGGGACTGTAGTGGGCAGAATTTGAAAATTTGAACGAGCAACCGTTATGATGTCTTTATGCCAGACGTACGACTAAAGGCTGTTTAGAGAAATTATACAACCATGTGAGTTTTCAAATATGATTTCGAGGTCTGTGAATCATGGGGAGTTTCATTCGGGTGTCTATACCCGCTTTAATGGCATATATCCAATTTTTTTAGACATTTATTCACAGATGGTATGAGCTCTTTTCCAGAGGTTATTGGATGTTGCCGCGCGCCTGCGTCACAGGCCAAAGACTCGTACGAAAGCTATTGAATTAACAGTGCGCCGCAAGGCCGGAATGAGCGCTATCTAATGGCAAGGCTCCAACTAAAATCTCACTCCAAGGGATTGAATTGTAATGAAACAGTTTATTTAGCCAGAAAAACAAAGATACAGTGTGGATAATAATAACAATATTAACATGGCTGAGACAGTTGAGAACCTGAGCTCTCCTGGAGGCAAGGGGGGGGGGGGTCAATCTCAAACTCCACCATTGCTTCTTCTGTTATTAATAGTTATTATTTTTATTATATGCTTGTTACGTTCTCTTAGTTTAGTAACCATTAACTTTATTTGTTTGTTTTCATGACAAGTAAATCGTTCAAAGTGTGTTATGTATTGGAGGGAGCACAGGTTGACTTACTGGACATTGTATTATTTTTTCTTCATATTAATTACGGTATTTTATATTAATGTACATCTCATATCACCATGGAAAATTATTAATATGAAACATATTTTAATACGTTTTTGTATATCGGCCTATGTACCTTATATGTATATAATTGTGAATGGTAGATTACTATAGGAATTCCTAATCAAAACATGAGTAACACATAAAAGAATTTTACTTAAATGCCAGTTAATTGGTCCTATTATTTTAACAATCTATGAATAAAAATAATAGTTTCCAGTGAAGACTATTTAAACAAGATACAATTCTACATCAAGAGATTTATTTTTTATTGTGGAACTAAAAATGATACTTTTCGTGGCTTCCAAAACTGCATTCATCCTACCTACATTCACATAGTTTTAATTATGTATTATATATACACTCAACTGTTCCTCTTGTCGAAGGAATCGCTGAAATATAAAAGTAGGATGAGTTTCTTTGGGTGTCCCGCACAGGAACACGGGTGGGGCCACCGAGATGACGCATTCGGTAAACAAAGAACCTACCAACGCCATCTACCTCAGAGGCCCGTAACTAACGTGCACACCAAAGCTCGAGTTTTCCTATCGTTCATATTATACAGTATCGTCTTTGCTACAGGCCCACAACCACATTAGCCATTCTTCGTTCGCCATAATGGCAGTTGACCTGACGTGTCCGGTAAATGTTGTCACTTACGGTATGTGTGCAGTTGTTTGCCACTTTAGTTGGTCTGCTATATGGATAATTTTTATTTAAGTTATCACTATCTGCTCCTAGGCATCGTTTAGTATCTTAGCGCTGTCTGATATGTGAGCATCACCTGCTAAATTGGTGTCGTCTGCTGGATGGAGTTTAAAGTTTAAACGAACTGTTGTGTAACTCGTGTGTTGATCTCCGTATGTGTTTAACAAATTTGATTGCTTTAATTAAATCAAGCCGCCTAGTTTTCACTGAATCGAATTCGATATTATATAAAGCAATGAAAATGTCGGAAAGCTGAACTCAAACAACTGCCCCATCAACAACTGGAAACATAAACACGAGAAATATTCTCTTGCCTGAAAATTCACAGTGAGTTTCCAGAGCCACAACTTGTGACAGACGAGTTAGTTATGTACAAACTCACTGTGTAATACAAACAATGTATGATACATAAAATAGTGAAAGTGACTGTTAACCTGAAATAACCCAACTAACTCTGTTGACAAGTGGCGGAGAGTTAGTGTCAGAACACGACCATGGGCCGAAGCATATGACGTAAGTAAATTCAGACCAATAGACTACTCATTGAAAACAGTACAGTGACGTCAGCCATGGTTATAATCACATTGGACACAGTGCTTGGCGTCCTAACTTAAGACTTGTTCTCGGGCAGTGTGTGTGTGTGTGTGTGTGACTTCTATCAGCCGTGGAAGTTAAAGACAGATGGCTGCACCTCCCTCGACACAGCCTGGCACAGAGGTAAGTCAGTGTTCTTCTTTACCTTGACACTATCCCAGACCACAGAGTATTGCTTTTTAATCGTACCAATATAAAAAAAAAATAGTCGCCAATGTTCTCGATTGCTGAATGGGTGTTCTTTGTAAATTCAACCAATCACGGATATGACTTTTCTGATTAGCCTTAGTCAAATCGTTCGTGAATGTTGTTGCTTATTTATTGGCTGCCGTCATTTAAAAGTAGGTAATGCATGGTAATATTTTCTGGCTAATGCTAAAATAGTTTGTGATGATTCGTAACGTTGATATTAAAACACAAATGAATGTTATTGTTTTTATAGGTGTAAATGTACAACACGAAACACCATTACTACGAGATTTAAGATAAAAAAACAACTGAGAAGAAAAACGAGATTAATTACACGTATTTGTTTATAAATGATTACCAACTCCCCCCTCTGTGTTGGGAAAGGCCTCCACCAGTTAGTTATTACAAATATCAGACAAAAGCTGCCACTGGTAAATAAATAGCAGTTGTTACATCATTTCCTGCAATGGACGATGAACCATTTTGTGGCAAGTTTTATATAGCATTAAAATTTTCTAATGTTTTGATATTTTTTGTTTGTTAAATACATCGAGGATCCCAGTGTCTCCAAAAGTCTTACAGTGGAATAAAGTCGTTTGATCATAGTGGCTTCAGTACGTGTTGGTATTTTTGTGATGACGAAAACTTGCGTCTTTAATCTATTCAGTCATCATCAGGTGTATTCTCAACCAGGACAAATCAGGAAAAACTATAGATTTCATTTAACTCGTTCACCTGTGTATATATTTTCCTGTATTTTATCATTTTGGTATTTTTTCCCCTTCTGATACGAAGAAAACACGCGAGACTTTCACCTTGACATACTTTTTTCACCTCTCGGTCACACTCACCACCGCAAGTCCCTCAATATATCACGAACTAATCCGCCAAGCCGAGGGTGAAGGAGGGGGTCCACCGTATTCTCTGCCCGTACCTAAGAGTCATTAAACCTGTCTCAAAACCCTGGGTTCATTAGTCTTGTTTTGGCACTGATCACAGGTGACACTGATGACTTGTTTTGACTTGAGTTGAATCTCTGACGGAGGGATTCCAAGCCGCCTTCCACCACACGGAAAGGTTAGAGTTGTGTGGACAGGAACTTAACATCACATCTTAAACCAATAAAGGCAAAATTTAAAATAAGCAAATTCTTAAATACAAAAGATGATTGGTGTCATATATATAACTTTTATATTTTCTTTTCATTGAACGTCATCTGTTGGGTATGAATTATTTTGGCAAATTTCGAGGATATTGAAAAATATTTAAGCATATCGACACATAAATATATACAAGGATATACACAACTGCAATATTTTTTTAAATTTCTTCAGTGTATTGGGAGTTTTTCGTTATTTACTGGCACCAATTTACTTCTCTCAATATGCAATTATATAGTATTGTATTGGCCATGTTTGTGTCTGTGTTTATCTGTGTGTTTGTGTGTGTGTGTGTATTTATGCATGTGTTTAACTGTTTGTGTTGTAACGCGACTATATTTTCACATTATAATGGGAGTATTGTTATCACCACGACAAGGCTGATATGAGCTTGTTATCTTTAAAGTATTCCACCGAGATTTACTTTATCGTCCCCCCTCAGTGAGCTTGACTTAATGATCGCCCACACACTGTTTACCAGCCACACGGGACGGGGGTGACGGGGGCTGAAACAAGACAATAACATAACATACCTACAATCAGGAGAAACTATCGGTCTCTTCTCTCGGACATATTAATCGGAAGTCCAACACGATTTTTATTGAAATACGAAAAATGGGAAATAAAAATAAAAAGAAGTAGGAGAAGAAAAAGGGAAAATAAAAATATAAAATAGAAGATGACAGCGATAAGTCTCCTGGCCAACACAATATGGTAGTGGTGAAATTAATGGGTCTTTGCGGTAGAAGACACCTGACTGTAATCCATCAGTGACGTGTGCTGTACTGTACTGTGTATTTACTTCCGTCCTTCAGTTCACCCAGGCGGCCGTCCTCGGGGTAGGGGGTAAAAATTATTGCTTGGTGCCTCGCCTTAGACAACGATAATTTCTCAACGTGTCTGGAGGTTGGTGGGGGGAGGTTGGAAATGTGGAGCTAACTGTTGTTTTATGCCCGTGTCCAAAGTCTCAATCATTCTGGACGTCTTTGTGTCTTTACTCATGGTATAAACTGTATATAAATATATTTATATTTCTACTTGGTAGTGAGTTTGAGATAACATAGAGAAGATGAAGGATGATGAAATATTTATGGTAAGGATTGTCCTCTTGCTCAACTCTTACACCTTGAAGGACAAATTGGTAATTCTTGGGTGTAACTGTGTTATAGTGTAACCTGACACCTGCAGTATACCTGTGTTAAAGTGTAACCTGACACTTGCTAGTATACTTGTGTTATAGTGTACCCTGACACCTGTAGTATACCTGTGTTAAAGTGTAACCTGACACCTGCTAGTATACCTGTGTTATAGTGTAGCCTGACACCTGCAGTATACCTGTGTTATAGTGTAGCCTGACACCTGCAGTATACCTGTGTTATAGTGTAGCCTGACACCTGCTCGTATACTTGTTAAAGTGTAACCACACCTGCTAGTATACTTGTGTTATAGTGTAGCCTGACACCTGCTAGTATACTTGTGTTATAGTGTAGCCTGACACCTGCAGAATATCTGTGTTAAAGTGTAACCTGGCACCTGCTAGTATACTTGTGTTATAGTGTAGCCTGACACCTGCAGAATATCTGTGTTAAAGTGTAACCTGGCACCTGCTAGTATACTTGTGTTATAGTGTAGCCACACCTGCAGAATATCTGTGTTAAAGTGTAACCTGGCACCTGCTAGTATACTTGTGTTATAGTGCCCCTGACATCTGCTGGTATACTTGTAGTTTAGTCTGACACCTGCTGGTATACCTGTGTTATAGTGTAGCCTGATATCTGGTAGTACAGTATACTGCTTTATATATAAGACACCTGCTAGTATATTGTATCATATATAGTGTAGCCTGACACCTGCTAGTATACTGCATTATATATAGTATAGCCAAACCTGCTAGTATACTGCATCATATGTAGTATAACCTGACACCTGCTAGTATATTGTATCATATATAGTGTAGCCTGACACTTGCTAGTATACTGCATCATATATAGTATAGCCTGACATCTGCTAGTATACTGCATCATATATAGTATAGCCTGACACCTGCTAGCATACTGCATCATATATAGTATAGCCTGACACCTGCTAGTATACTGCATCATATATAGTATAGCCTGACATCTGCTAGTATACTGCATTATATGTAGTATAGCCTGACACCTGCTAGCATACTGCATCATATATAGTATAGCCTGACACCTGCTAGTATACTGCATCATATATAGTATAGCCTGACACCTGCTAGTATACTGCATTATATGTAGTATAACCTGACACCTGCTAGTATATTGTATCATATATAGTATAGCCTGACACCTGCTAGTATACTGCATCATATATAGTATAGCCTGACATCTGCTAGTATACTGCATCATATATAGTATAGCCTGACACCTGCTAGCATACTGCATCATATATAGTATAGCCTGACACCTGCTAGTATACTGCATCATATATAGTATAGCCTGACATCTGCTAGTATACTGCATTATATGTAGTATAGCCTGACACCTGCTAGCATACTGCATCATATATAGTATAGCCTGACACCTGCTAGTATACTGCATCATATATAATATGGACAGACACCTGCTAGTATACTGCATCATATATAGTATAGCCTGACACCTGCAAGTATACTGCATCATATATAGTATAGCCTGACACCTGCTAGTATATTGCATCATATATAGTATAACCTGACACCTGCTAGTATACTGCATCATATATATAGTATAACCTGACACCTGCTAGTATACTGCATCATATATAGTATAGCCTGACACCTGCTAGTATACTGCATCATATATATTGTAAAGCCTGCCACTTCAGCACTCTGGTCTTAAGCACAGATCGTTTATCTTGCTAATGAAACACAGAATCTCCGCCTAAATCCGTGATCAAACTGTCTTGTCACGTAATTAATGGATAAAACAGCTGAGTGCAGTGTTTTCTCAAGACTTTCCAACAGTCCCCTCAGCCTCCTCCTCCAGGTGAAGTAATATTTTCACTACTGGTCCGTGTTTAGTTTTAATTAATCAGACGAGAGTATTATATTTTGTTCTCTTGTGTTAATACTCTTATGTGTAATTAATATATATTATTTTTTTGCGAGTAATTTTTTATCTGAAAGGTTCTATTCTCATAGCTTAATTGTGTGTGCAGTAAAACTTTGGTAGTAGATTATTATAATTATCTTTATTATTATTATTATTATTATTATTATTATTATTATTATTATTATTATTATTATTATTATTATTATTACAAAAATGGATGGTTTAGCAGTTTTTAAATCATAGTTCAAGGAAATACTTTTATTTATTTTAAAACTGATTTGCATTGTCATATTATTTTAGATGTCATACAATTTTTTTCTAACTTGAGATAAAGAAAATATACAGTACTGTATATTCTACTGTACAACTGGTCTGAAATATCATCACTTGGGACCTTTTAAAGAAATTACGGTCATTTGTACAAGATAGTCCCCCCGATGTTTGCTAAGAGCCTGATTATGGCATGCAATCTGCAGTGACTAATGCAGATGTCTGAGGCCAGATTACCCCATTGCTGTTAATGTTCTCTGCTGTGTCACGGTCTCAGTACCACGCTGTTAAATGCTGTATATATACTGTACTCGCCGCCTCCTCTTCATTTACCTTTACATATATTATTGTGTAACATTCAGTCACAGAATTTACAGTATTTTTGTCGTGTTCTTTTAATTCTTGAATCCCAAAATTTCTTAGTGTCATTTTTTTAGTTCTGTAAATTCTTAGATGCGATTAAGTAGGAAAAAAAATTGATAATGATTGAATAAGACGAATGGTTAAGAGCTTCCTTGTCTAGTTCACCGTGGTCCAAGGAGACGAGTTTACCTGCCTTACTGTGGGTTAATTCTCCATTATATTCGAATTATTTGTATTAGAAGAATTTTTCTTTGTTTTTGTGGGATTTTTTCATGAGTGATATTTGAGAGTCTTATTGGTCTCTGAGTCTAGTTAGGGGTGGTGGTGGGGGTGATGATGGAGATTGTTGGGGTGGGGTTAGTGGATTGTGGTGGGGGTGGTGGTGGTGGTAGTGGGGTGATGATGATGGAATTAGGTGGGGGTTAGTGGATAGTGGTGGTGTTGGGGTGGGTGATGATGGAGATTGTTGGGGGTGGGGGTTAGTGGATAGTGGTGGTGTTGGGGGTTGGTGATGATGGGGTGTTGGGGGTGGGGTTAGTGGATAGTGGTGGTGTTGGGGGTGGGTGATGATGGGTGTTGGGGGTGGGGGTTAGTGGATAGTGGTGGTGTTGGGGGTGGGTGATGATGGAGATTGTTGGGGGTGGGGGTTAGTGGATAGTGGTGGTGTGGGTGATGATGGAGATTGTTGGGGTGGGGCTAGTAGTTGTGTTGGGGTGGGCTAGTAGATTGTGTTGGGGTGGGGGTTAGTGGATTGTGGTGGTCGTGGGGGTTGGAGTTAGTGTATTGTGGTAGTGGTGGTGTGGGTGATGATGGAGATTATTGCTGGTGGGGGCTACTGGATTGTGGTGTTGGGGGTGGGGGCTACTGGATTGTGGTGTTGAGATTGGTGGTGTGGGTGGGAGTAGTGGTGTTGCGGAGGATGGGTAATTGTAGTTGTTTGTGATGATGATGATGATGGTGGTGGGGTTAATGGTGGTGCTAGTGGTGGGAGGCAGGAATAGTGATGGTGGGGGGAAGGTGTCTATCGAAGTCTGCCCAGTGTTTGTCTAGTCTCTCATCATCCAGTACCGACACACACTAACCAGAAGAACAATAACCAAAAAAAAAATACAACTCTCGATATTCTAGAGAAAAATACAACAATATATTAGAGACTGTAGTAAAAAGATACCAGTAAATGAGTTATTTCTACAGTACTACTAAATGATACTGTGGCAGCCTGATGATATACTGTAGTAGATGGTGAACAGTGTTCCATCTTATGTTATCGTTATGTGGTGTATTGAACCAGCCAGTAGTTATGGTGATGGTCTTTTGTGGTGGATGATGACTGTGGTGGGTGATGACAGTGGTGGATGATGACATTGGTGGATCATGCCAGTGGTGGATGATGACAGTGGTGGATGATGACAGTGGTGGATGATGATAGTGGTGGATCATGCCAGTGGTGGATCATGACAGTGGTGGATGATGACAGTGGTGGATGATGACAGTGGTGGATGATGATAGTGGTCGATCATGCGAGTGGTGGATCATAGTGGTGGGTGATGACAGTGGTGGATGACGGTGGTGGATGATGATGGTGGTGGATCATGCCAGTGGTGGATCATGCCAGTGGTAGATGATGACAGTGGTGGATGATGACAGTGGTGGATGATGAAGAGTGGTGGATCATGACAGTGGTGGATCATGCCAGTGGTGGATGATGACAGTGGTGGATGATGACAGTGGTGGATGATGACTGGTGGATGATGACGGTGGTGGATCATGCCGGTGGTGGATCATGACAACGGTGGATGATGGTGTTTTGGGTGATGGCCGTGTTGGATGATGGCAGTGTGGATGATGGCAGTGTTGGATGATGGCAGTGTTGGATCATGATGGTGGATCATGCAGTGGTGGACATGCCAGTGGTGGAGCATGCCAGTGGTGGATCATGCCGCTGGTGGATGATGACAGTGATGGATCATGCCAGTGGTGGATCATGCCAGTGGTAGATCATGCAGAGGTGGATCATGCCAGTGGTGGATCATGAGTGGTGGATCATGCCAGACGTGGATGATGACAATGGTGGATCATGCAATTGGTGGATCATGCGGTTGTGGATGATGATAGTGGTGGATCATGCCGGTGATGGATTATGGTAGTAGTGGATCATGGCAGTGGTGGATATGGCGGTGGATGCCGGTAGTGGATGATGGCAGTGGTGGATCATGGCAGTGGTGGATTATGACAGTGGTGGATCATGACGGTGGTGGATCATGGCAGTGGTGGATGATGACAGTGGTGGATGATGCCAGTGGTGGATAATGATTTGGTGGATGATGCCAGTGGTGGATAATGATTTTGGTGGATGATGCCAGTGGTGGATAATGATTTTGGTGGATGATGCCAGTGGTGGATAAGGGACAGTGGTGGATAAGTGACAGTGGTGGATAAGAGACCGTGATGGATCATGACCGTGGTGGATAAGGGATAGTGGTGGATAGAGACAGTGGTGGATCATGACAGTGGTGGATAAGGGACAGTGGTGGATAAGGACAGTGGTGGATAGGGACAGTGGTGGATAAGAGAATGTGGTGGATCATGACAGTGGTGGATAAGGGACAGTGGTGGATAAGGGACAGTGGTGGATAGGGACAGTGGTGGATAAGGGACAGTGGTGGATCATAACAGTGGATAGAGAGTGATGGTGGATCATGAGCCGTGGTGGATAAGGACAGTGGTGGTACAGTGACAGTGGTGGATGAAAGTGACAGTGGTGGATCATAACAGTGAGTGGATAAGAGACAGTGGTGGATCATGGCAGTGGTGGATAAGAGAATATGGTGGATCATGACAGTGGTGGATGGTGGCAGTGGTGGATGAGGGACAGTGGTGGATCAAGCCAGTGGTGGATAAAGACAATGGTGGATCATGACAGTGGTGGATGAGTGACAGTGGTGAATGAGGACAGTGGTGGATAAGAGACAGTGGTGGCAAAGAGTGGTGGATAAGTGACAGTGGTGGATAAGGGACATTGGTGGATCAAAGGAGTGGTGGATAAGTAACAGTGGTGGATAAGTAACAATGGTAGGTAGAAGTTACAGTGGTGGATAAGGAACAGTGGTGGAATAAGGGACAGTGGTGGATAAGGGACAGTGGTGGATAAGTGACTGGTGGATAGGGACAGTGGTGGATAAGGGACAGTGGTGGATAAGGGACAGTGGTGGATAAGGGACAGTGGTGGATAGGGACAGTGGTGGATAAGGACAGTGGTGGATAAGTGACAATGGTGGATAAGTGACAATAGTGGATAAGGGACAGTGGTGGATAAGGGACAGTGGTGGATAAGTGACAATGGTGGATAAGGGACAGTGGTGGATAGGGACAGTGGTGGATAAGTGACAATGGTGGATGAGGGACAGTGGTGGATAAGGGACAGTGGTGGATAGTGACAGTGTGGTGGATAAGTGACAGTGGTGGATAAGGGACAGTGGTGGATAAGGGACAGTGGTGGATAAGTGACTGGTGGATAAGGACAGTGGTGGATAAGGACAGTGGTGATAAGGACAGTGGTGGATAAGGGACAGGTGGATAAGGACAGGTATAAGGACAATGGTGGATAAGGACAGTAGTGGATAAGGGACAGTGGTGATATGACAGTGGTGATAGGGAGAGGGTGGATAAGGGACAGTGGATAAGTGGCAGTGGTGGATCTTGACAGTGGTGGATCATGCCGGTTTTTCGTGCGTTTTATTTTTATATTTTTTCCACTTAAAAGGATAATTGATTTGTTCTACACCATTTCTATGCTGTATTTTTTTTGGGGGAGAGGGTGGGGTCAACCATTGTAGCTCGAGTCATACTCTCCTCAAAAGGGGAAACAGTCATATCCGGGCACACACTGACTGAGGCGGATTGATAAAGGGTTTAGATATTGTGGTCAGTGAACCCCAACTTCATCCGAGCTGAGGTATTTTTTCTTCATATCATCTGTACACTTCAAACAGTTTTTATTATGTTTCATCATTCTTGTTCAGACAGTCCAGGTACAACAGATGTATATTTCTCGCTGGGTGTATTAAAACCCTCACCCTCTACTGTACATCTTTAAAACGAGTCATAACTGCCTTTTCTCCTGGTATTTTCAGTTCTGTTGATATTTAGCTACAATTTCTTGCCAACAGTTCATTTTTTATTCCACAGAGGTAACTGGATACAGAACCTGGTCAATTTATGGTAGAGGGTTATAATTCGATATTTTTTGTTTTTAGCGATAAGCTTTGACAAAAACAAGACGATTTTCTTCTATGATACTTTTGGTATTTACTCATAACCGATATATTGAAGGAAATAAAAAACTACTATAAAAGCTATTATTTCATTTGTTGCCACCAACCGAATCTCGGGATTTTTTTTGCAAGCAATAGTTTAGAATATTCTACGACACTTTCTTCTGTGACATTTTCCTCGCAAACGACCTAGAATCAAGATATTTAATATGCCGGGGAGGGGAGCCCACCGGTAAGGAAGTTAGGTGGGACAGGGAACTGACCCACTTGACGAAGATTTAACCACTGCTAATAAAAAAAAAAATGAATTTACTGGTTATTATCCAGGCACCCAACCCTTTAACCATGTTTCATGTGAATATGAACAAAACTGTAAGAAAGAAAGTAAGTGCTATGTGAACTGTTAAAAAAATCATGTAGAAAATTTCGTGGAAAAACACTTTTTTTAAATTTCTTGTGATAAAATGGATGGACGTTTTTTGTTGAAACTTGGTGAATGTAATCCTAAAAGGCTGCATTTTTTGTTATTTTTATAATTTTAACAGCCTTAGTTTTTGAGTCATATATTTTTGAAAAATGACTCAATTCATCCCTGGCTCAATTCCCCCTGGGGTGAATTGAGCCACTTACATTTTAGTTTCATTTGATATTTTTTAATGTCTAGTGTTATGGTATTATCATTTATTACGTATTTATTTATTAGTGATTTTTATAATCCTTTTTAAGGATTATACAGGCAAAGTGAACTGCCAGCTGTTCTGGTGAGTGATTTATTAACTAAATATACAATACGTACTGAAAATGGTGAGGAATTACAAAAATAAAGACCAAGAGTTGATAAGTAGACTAAGGGGCAACAGCAGTGTTAGACAATAAACTCTCAATTAGAGATGTTGCAAAAGATTATAAAGTGAATCGATCAACATTAGGGTGGATTATAAAGAGTGTTGCAGAGGTACAGTAGGTGGACATTTGAGTATGCACCCAGAGAGTGAAGTAGAGCTGGCTGCCTGCCTACAACTGGGGCAAAGTGGGGGTTTGGGGGTTTGGTTTAATAAGAGAAGAAGTGAAAGGAATGTTACAGACGTGTGTGAATGCAAATAAAAATGAAATAACAGACATTGGTGACTACCTAAGAAGATACAACCAATTATATGGCAAGCCAGGTGATGACTGGCCAAAGAACTTTTTTTAGCGCTTCTTTTTATCAAAGATTCCCTCTACATTAGAGGATCCAGAAATGGTCTATGGATTATATGACGCCGTCAAGAACGAGATGCACAGATTAAATCTGGAAAGTAGACCAGACTGTATTTAGAACGTAGATGAAACAAGCCTGTATACTGACCCTTCAAAGACCAAAGCCATTGGTCCTAGGGTCAGAAGCTAAGTAAAATCACAGCTGCCCCAGGCCATGAAAGTACTACTGTGATGGTTGCTGTCTCAGGTTATGGTAATTCACTTCCTCCTTTGATAATATTTAAAGGGTAAACATCCAGAGCATTTGGAAGAGGTCAGCTGCATATCCTGGATCATTGTATACAGTACAAGAGTCGGATTGGATGGCAAGTGACATTTATAACAACTGGTTTGACTCTTTCACTAACACTGTTAAGCAGAGACCTCTTCATGTATATGTTGGGTATGCTTCACATTTATCCACCTTCAGTGATAAAAAAGCAAGAGATGAAGATATTTCGATCCTCAAATTACCACCACACAAACTGACCACCTGCAGCCACTGAATATTTGCTGCTTCAGACCCTTGAAGGCTCCGTGGGATAAGGCCGTTGCGTATAGACGGTTCATTCGACCCTAGTGTTTATCCCACTGCCCTGTTTGGCCCCAAACTACTTGAAGTCTATAATGCAGTTAAACCAATCAATCAGCCTACCACATCTTATTCACGGAAAGAACTACAACCTGCAGCACGATCCAGCGGCTTCCAGCAAATTCTGGCAGATTCCATCTCGCCCAAAGCAACACAAGCAGGAGAACCTCCTAAAAAGCGGCGCCGAGTTGACTACCATGCCCGTGTAATAACAGATGAAGACTTTGGGAAAGCCATACAAGAGAAGGAAACGGCCAAACCTTCAGCTATAAAGAAACTGGACCTCGATGATGACCCTGACCAACCAGAGGAGATGTTATACCTCGTCAGATTAAGAAGCTCCTGTTTGTGAAAATGTAATCAGTGATAGGATTATACATTCATATAAGGATATACAGGCAAGCATATAAAGGGTGGATATTATACTGTATACAGTACATTACTATGATAACCAATTCTATATCGGGAGGACGGTGTGACTCACCCAAACGTGATGACATAGCAGAGGTTAATTTGCAACTGGTGTTGATGGGTCCAATGCAGATTGAAGGTCCTTTCCCATTTAAATAATTAAATGGCACAAATTAGTAATGCATATAAAATCTCTTAAGGCCTATATTACTGTGCAGAAGAAATAATTACCTAGCCAAGAAACCTTTTATTTTAACTGAACTACCGCAAATAAGTTAGGTTTTTTTTTTTAATTGTACAAAGCTTTTATGTTGAGTGGTTATTTTTCAATATATTTGTGTTTACGTTGAATGTAAGTATAATACAGTACTCTGGTTGGTCGGGTCAATATCTCCGTAAGTAAAACATTCATCTTAATTTTCTTCACTGTATAGAGAAGTTTCCCGTGTGGTATTCTACGGAAATTTTGGTGAAAATTGAATAATAAACAATGATGCTATAACAAAGTATCACTTGGGTGGTTTGGTTGGTGCTGTCAACCACGTGTTGTTTAGGTTATGGGTAAAATACACCAAAAGTGTCTGATGAAAATCGTCTTGTTTTTGTCTCAACTTACAGCTAGAACTCCTCCTCCTCCTCCTCCTCCTCCTCCTCTCCCTCCCTACTAAAAAAAACAAAAAAACAATTTGTATCCTCTTCTATCTGTTGACCCAAACCTCCTCTTATGCTGACTGCTCAGTGGACCGCACAAGTAGTGTTTAAACGCACAGGTACTCGGTTCATTACCAGTACGGTGTCACAGTAGCAGTAATGCTTTACACTCTTGTACCTTCTTCTCTGTATTATACTTTCATAATTAGATCTTAAATTAGGGAAAAGTAATGTGTGGATGTAAGTTGTATTTCATTAAATAAACTTGGTAGGTGAAATAGAACTTAACTTGCACCATTTAAGTACAGTTCAAATGTTACTAATTATATTATAATTTATATTAGCCAGATTAGCTTAAGGCAGAGTTTTAATTAATGTAATAAAACCATAAATTAATGTTTTGAGCCTGTAAACCATAAAACACCTTTCTGCTTTTTTGTTTTGCCAAAAAATGGGGTTTATTAAAAACGAACGTGTGTTTTTACTTTGCGTCACTAATGATCAAAGTGGTGGATCATGCCAGTGGTGGGTCATGCCAGTGATGGATCATGCCAGTGATGGGTCATGCCAGTGGTGGATCATGCCAGTGATGGATCATGCCAGTGGTGGATCATGCCAGTGGTGGATCATGCCAGTGGTGGATCATGCCAGTGATGGATCATGCCAGTGGTGGATCATGCCAGTGATGGATCATGCCAGTGATGGATCATGCCAGTGGGATCATGCCAGTGATGGATCATGCAGTGATGGATCATGCCAGTGATGGATCTGTGTGGATCATGCCAGTGGTGGATCATGCCAGTGATGATCATGCCATGATGGATCATGCCAGTGATGGATCATAGTGGTGGATCATACCAGTTGTGAACATAAGTGGTCAGTAGTGGATCATACCAGTTGTGGATCATAACCAGTGGTGGATCATGCCAGTGGTGGATCATAACAATATCGCGTTAGCTAGTCATACACCTTGTAAAATCTTCCCTTGAGAAAATAAAGCAATAAACTTTAAAACAAATTCAAGTGATCTCCACGAACTTGACAATAAAGAAGAAAAATCCTTACAAGTTTGTTTCTTCCCTCTTAACCAGAACCAATGAGGGTGGGTGGAGAAGGTGACGTTAGGGGAAGGTGACGTTAGGAGAAGGTGACGTTAGGGAGAAGGTGACGTTAGGGGAAGGTGACGTAAGGAGAAGGTGACGTTAGGGAAGGTGACGTGAGGGGAAGGTGACGTTAGGAGAAGGTGACGTTAGGGGAAGGTGACGAGGGGAAGGTGACGTGAGGAGAAGGTGACGTTAGGGGGAAGGTGACGTAAGGAGAAGGTGACGTTAGGGGAAGGTGACGTTAGGAGAAGGTGACGTTAGGAGAAGGTGACGTTAGGGAAGGTGACGTGAGGGGAAGGTGACGTGAGGAGAAGGTGACGTTAGGGGAAGGTGACGTTAGGAGAAGGTGACGTTAGGGGAAGGTGACGTGAGGGAGAGGTGACGTGAGGGGAAGGTGACGTTGGGAGAAGGTGACGTTAAGGGAAGGTGACGTTAGGAGAAGGTGACGTTAGGAGAAGGTGACGTTAGGGGAAGGTGACGTTAGGGGAAGGTGACGTGAGGAGAAGGTGACGTTGGAGAAAATTGACGTTAGGAGAAGGTGACGTTAGGAGAAGGTGACGTGAGGAAGGTGACGTTAGGAGAAGGTGACGTTAGGGAAGGTGACGTGGAGAAGGTGACGTTAGGAGAAGGTGACGTTAGGGGAAGGTGACGTTAGGGAGGTGACGTTAGGGAAGCTGACGTTTGGAGAAGCTGACGTTTGGAGAAGGTGACGTTAGGAGGTGACGTTAGGAGAAGGTGACGTTAGGGAAGGTGACGTTAGGAGAAGGTGACGTTAGGAGAAGGTGACGTTAGGAGAAGGTGACGTTAGGAGAAGGTGACGTTAGGAGAGGTGACGTTAGGGGAGGTGACGTGAGGGAAGGTGACGTTAGGGGAGGTGACGTTAGGGGAAGGTGACGTTAGAGGTGACGTTAGGAGAAGGTGACGTTAGGAAGGTGACGTTGGAGAAGGTGACGTTAGGAGAAGGTGACGTTAGGAGAAGATGACGTTTGGAGAAGGTGACGTTGGAGAAGGTGACGTTAGGAGAGGTGACGTTGGAAGATGACGTTAGAAGAAGGTGACGTCGTTAGATTCTACATTATATATATATATATATAGAATCATTTCACATGGTGTCATTGGTATAAAAGTTTCTTGGAAAATATAATGAACTTTCTGTCGTAATACACTGGTCTCCTTGTGTGGGGTTAGGTCATTCTTTGGACCAGCTTTCCAGTGTTGTGATTGCGGCCCGGCTGACATGACCACCTATTGTGTTGGTAGTGGCACTTGTGTTAGTAGGGACAATGTTGGCAGCTTGTACAGTATGGCGATAGAGAGAGAGAGAGAGGAAAATATATATGTAGAGAGAGAGATAGAGAAAAAGAAAAGAAGAAACTGAAAGAAAAGAGAGAGAGAAAGAGTGAGAGAAACTATCGTGGCACCTCGGAGTTAGTAGTGCCACTGAACCAGAAGTGGCACTCAATGCTGTGGCCCTGTATCACCATATTGCCTAGTGCCTTTGGGGGGGAGGGTGGGTGGGGGTGAGGGAGAGGAGGGCGATAGAGGGTAGGGGAGGAGAGAGGGAGGGGGATATAGAGGGGTAGGGGGGAGAGAGGAGGGGATATAGGGGTAGGGAGGAGGAGGGGAGGGGAGGGGAGGAGGGGAGGGCGATATAGAGGGTGGGGGAGGAGAGGGAGGCGAATAGAGGGGTGGGGGAGGAGAGGGAGGGCGATATAGAGGGGTAGGGGAGGAGAGAGGAGGGGTATAGGGGTAGGGGAGGAGAGAGGGAGGGCGATATAGAGGGGTAGGGGGAGAGGAGAGGAGGGGATATAGAGGGGGGGGAGGAGAGGGGGGGGTAGGAGGAGGGAGGGGGGGGGAGAGAGAGGGGGGAGGAGAGGGAGGGGGGGGGAGAGAGGGAGGAAGGGGGGGGGGGAGGGAGGGGAGGAGATATAGGGGTAGGGGAGGAGAGGGTAGAGGGTAGGGGAGGAGAGAGGAGGGATAAGGGGTAGGGAGGAGAGGGAGGATAGAGGGTAGGGAGGAGAGGAGGGGGTGGGGAGGAGAGGAGGGATATAGAGGGGTAGGGGAGGAGAGAGGGAGGGCGATAGAGGGGTAGGGGAGGGAGAGAGGAGGGGAAAGAGGGGTAGGAGGAGGGGGTATAGAGGGGTAGGGGAGGAGAGAGGGAGGGCGAATATAGAGGGGTAGGGAGGAGGAAGGAGGGGAATAGAGGGTGGGGAGGGAGAGAGAGGAGGGGATATAGAGGGGAGGGGAGGAGAGAGGAGGGCGATATAGAGGGTAGGGAGGAGAGAGGAGGGGATATAGGGGTAGGGGGAGGAGAGGGAGGAGGATGTAGAGGGGTAGAGGAGGAGGAGGGCGAGAGGGGTAGGGGAGGGAGAGGAGGGAGGAAAGAGGGTAGGGAGGAGAGGGAGGAGGATATAGGGGTAGGGGAGGAGAGGGAGGGGATAAGAGGGGTAGGGAGGAGAGGGAGGGGATATAGAGGTGGGGAGGAGAGGAGGGGATATAGAGGGGTAGGAGGAGAGAGGGAGGGGATATAGAGGGGTAGGGGAGGAGGAGGGGATAGAGGGGGAGGGAGAGGGAGGGGGATAAGAGGGGTAGGGGGAGGAGAGAGGGAGGGCGATAGAGGGGTAGGGGGAGGGAGAGAGGGAGGGTAGGGGTAGGGGGAAGAGAGAGGGAGGGGATAGAGGGGTAGGGGAGGAGAGGGAGGGCGATATAGGGGTAGGAGGAGGAGGAGGGCGATATGAGGGGTAGGGAGGAGAGAGGGAGGGCGATATAGAGGGGTAGGGGAGGAGAGGGAGGAGGGGCGATATAGGGGTGGGGGAGGAGAGAGGGAGGGAGCGATATAGAGGGGTAGGGGAGGAGAGAGGGAGGGAATATAGAGGGGTAGGGGGAGAGAGGGGGCGATATAGAGGGGTGGGGAGGGAGAGGGAGGGCGATATAGAGGGGTAGGGGGGAGGAGAGAGGGGAGGGCATATAGGGGGTAGGGAGGAGAGAGGTAGGGCGATATAGAGGGGTAGGGGGAGGAGAGAGGGAGGGCGATATAGAGGGGTAGGGGAAAGCAGTGTACAAGGTTTGAGTTCCAGGGAAACGAGTTTTAAGCCAGATTTTTCCTAATAGCTGTGTTTTGGCAAGATTTTTTCTCTTCTGATTTAGTAATTTTTTTCCCCAGATTTAAACTTTTTCCCCTAGTTTACATTTTTTCCCCTTATTTACACTTTTTTTTTTACCCAGTTTTAGACATTTTTCCCCTAATTTTGTCATTTGTTCGTATCGCTAACTGAGGAACTATCGAGGTTACTTATCGATACTGAACCAACGTTACTGGTAATGAGCGAAACTTAATGAATATTCGTAATGGATAATACAGACACATATTTACAGTACAGGATATATATATTTTTCACTGGGTTTATTTAATTTAGGATTTATTCGTTGGTAAAGCATCGTGTTGGGTCACTTGTATTACTTATCACTATAATAATAATGTATTGACGCAGTAGTGGTGGTAGTGTGAATGATTGGTGTGGGTAGGGGGGTAATGATGGCAGAGGGTGGTTTAGTGAAGCAGTGGCAGGATGGTATTGATGTGAGTGGTGTGATGGCAGAGGGTGGTTTTGTATTGATGGCAGAGGGTGGCTGAGGGTGGTGGTAGTAGTGGTAGTGTTAGAGGGTGTAGGGGTGTTGGTGGTAATGGTGGCAGGGGTGGTAGTGGTGGTAGTGGTGGTAAGGTGGTGGTGGCAGGGGTGTTGGCAGGACGGTGGCAGGGGTGGTGGGCAGGGGTGGTAGTGGTGGTAAAAGAGGTGGTGGTGGCAGGGGTGTTGGCAGGGACAGGTGGCAGGGGTGGTGGCAGGTAGGCCATCATAAGCACATCTTTAACTCGCCAATAAACAACCAAATTTAACAGAACAGTTTTACCGTGTGAGCGACCCACTACCTGCACCTCCCTCCTTCCTTCGCCTTCCTTCCTTCCTCCCCGGTTGTATGGTGCTTCTCTTTCATTCCTTCTTCCTTCTGCCTCCCTTTCTCACTTTTTCCTCCTTCCTTGTGTGGTGCTCTTCCCTCCTCCCTCCTCCCTTCTTCCTCCTCCTTCTTCCTCCTCCTTCTTCCTCCTCCTCTTCCCTGGCTGTAGTGTGCCTCTCTCTCCACAGTGACGGATTTTCATAACGTGTTGTTGAAGTGAAGGAGAGGTTTCCATATTTTGTTTATTTCTATGTAGCTGCATGTAGGAGAGAGAGAGAGAGAGAGAGAGAGAGAGACGTCAAGGGATACTGTATCATCGCCACACACACACACACACACACACACACACACACATATACACACACACACACACATATACACATACACACGATCAAGTATATAATTCACCCTCTATTGACATTTAACTCCGCTCGTCGTCTATCTCAAGAGGAGGAGGAGGAGGAGGAAATACACGGTCTCCCCTCTTGAGCCTTCAGGAGGGTGGGGGGTGAAGGGCGGCGGCCTCTGCATCTTCCTCCTGCAGACGTTATCTCTGGTCACCTCTGCATCAGTCATTACACTCGTTTTTTATGCGTGGAGGAGTGTTTCATAAGTCATAGTGTGTCGTAAGTCATAGTGTGTCGTAAGTCATAGTGTTTCGTAAGTCATAGTATGTCGTAAGTCATGTAGTATGTCATAGTCTAATAGTATGTCGTAAGTCATAGTGTGTCGTAAGTCATAGTGTTTCGTAAGTCATAGTATGTCGTAAGTCATAGTGTGTCGTAAGTCATAGTGTCGTAAGTCATAGTGTGTCGTTAGCCATAGTGTGTCGTAAGTCATAGTGTGTCGTTAGCCATAGTGTGTCGTAAGTCATAGTGTGTTGCTGTTGGGGACGCTTGTGCTGACTTGACTCTCTATCAACTAGGAATGATGAGATGATGTTGGAGTATGCCTCTCTCTCTCTCTCTCTCTCTCTCTCTCTCTCTCTCGTGTGTGTGTGTGTGTTTGTTTATGTATATCGATGTGAGTATGTGTATGTGTGTACGCATATGCATGAGTGTGTGTGCGCGCGTGTGTGCGTTCATCTTAAAGAGTATATTTTGGGTCTGTTTGTTTGTTTGTTTGTGTGGGTATTTGTAAGTGTATGTCTGGACGTTTTTACACACACACACAAACACCATATACACATACCACAGCTACAAGCACACAAACACCATATACACATACCACAGCTACAAGCACACAAACACCAAACACAAACACCGTATCTTTCACCAACATAATATTTCCAATCACCGCACAACTCTCGGGAACAAACCTTCATCATTGTTTCCTGTCAGTGGCTGGAGCACCTGGGTGTATATCCCGGTGAGGGCGTCCTGTCATCTCGCCTCCATATCTGCCTACAATTCAACAGTAAACTGACCAATATGTCGCTGGAGAGTTGACTGATGAACCCAGGAGAGAGAGAGAGAGAGGGCAGGTGGTGTGTGTGTGTGTGTGTGTGTGTGTGTGGCTATCACGTGTATGCTGTCTTTGTCTAATCGTAATGAAAGTAACAGTGTGTAATAATAATAATAATAATAATAATTAACGGTTTATTGAAAGAGGATGGCTGCCGGAAAGCTGAAAATATACAGTTGCATAATTGATGAATGGGTCTCTTGATTCACAAATATCATAAGTGATACAAATATGATCCATAATAACGAGGTGGGGAGAAGGCTATACTACAGGGCATTTCAACATTGTAACAGTGGAAAAAGGTAAGATTGACTGGGAGTGAATACACTGGTTGATTACAAGTTATTGATAATTAATTTTTACAGTGATTGGGACTGGGCTGTTCTTATAGCGATCAGTATGTGCTCGTATGGGCTGGATGCGGTTGTGGTGTCTAACAGCAATTCGCGGACGAGGGATCTCGGGTGGTAGTAGGAGCCGGTGCCGAGGATGGTGCAGAAGCTTCTCACCAAATTTGTAGATGAGGTCGTGGTGATGGTCAGAGAGAGTCGAGAGGGTCAGTGTGTTGAGCGCTTCTTGATATGTGGAGTAGGAAGGGGAGAGAATAATCTTGCATGCCCTCTTTTGCAATTTTCTAGGTGTTTATGTTGTGTGGCATTTAGGGAGGAAGACCAGGCAGGGGAGGCATAGGTGAGCTTGGGAAGTATGAATGTTGAGTAGACACTGAGGAGCTCGGGCGCAGGAACTCCGAGGGAATTGAGTCAGCCGTGGAGGCGGAAACTGGAGGATTTGACAACTTCACTGACGTGTGTCATCCAATTTAGTTTATCTATAGTGACGCCGAGGAGCTTGCAGTAGTGTGTGTATGTATGTGTGCGTATTTTTGTGCGTATTTACCTGTGTGTGTATGTGTGCGTGCTTGTGTGTGTAAACAGCAACGTCAGTCGTTCCCGGGTGCGTGGCATGAGTCAGCTCAGGTACCACCGCTCATTAATATTCATGGGAGTCACAGGTGAAGGTGTCTCAGGTGTATCAGTCACCATCGTGATTTCTGAATTAATTACTGGGCGTGATTGACGTGTTGGCTATAATTACTTGCCTGCATCTCACACAAACCCCTTCTCTCATCTCATCTGTAGGTCTATGTATGTATGTGTGTATGTATGTATGTGTGTATGTATGTATGTATGTATGTATGTATGTATGTATTGTATGTATGTATGTATGTATGTATGTATGTATGCATGTATTTTGTGTGTGTATGTATGTATGTATGTATGTATGTATGTATGTATGTATGTATGTATGTATGTATGTATGTAATATATTGCCATCACACGTTTGCATACATTTACGTCTTTACACCAGTGTATGTCTGCATTTTGTCTGTATTCATATGGATGTCTGTATGCCTGAATGTGTGTCTGTGTTCTTATGTATGTATATCTGTATGTATGTGTCGATGGTATAGAATGGCATCCTTCTAACACTTGTGACTTTCGTCTATAATAAGTTCCATTGTGCATACACTGTCTTGTACTGTACATGTTTCCCTCCAAGGTTCAACACGTTCATATTATGTGTTAAGAACCTGGGTGAACATTATCTATCTGGCTGATGGTATTTGGTGACAGTGTTGTTAGTTACTGAACTGTTCCACCACCAACCATAAGACATGACCTTCAGCAATGTTTAATGTAGGAATTTATACGACATTGACGCTACACAATAATAATCTCATTAAGGGAATTTGTGTAGACTTTTAACAATTACGGTTTTTGTTCACACACACCACACATAGAGTGAGGTAGAGCACGTCACACACCGCCCATAGAGTGAGGTAGAGCACGTCACACACCACCCATAGAGTGAGGTAGAGCACGTCACACACCACCCATAGAGTGAGGTAGAGCACGCCACACACCACCCATAGAGTGAGGTAGAGTACGTCACACACCACCCATAGAGTGAGGTAGAGCACGTCACACACCACCCATAGAGAGTGAGATAGAGCACGTCACACACCACCCATAGAGTGAGGTAGAGCACGCCACACACCACCCATAGAGTGAGGTAGAGCACGCCACACACCACCCATAGAGTGAGATAGAGCACGTCACACACCGCCCATAGAGTGAAGTAGAGCACGTCACACACCACCCATAGAGTGAGGTAGAGCACGTCACACACCACCCATAGAGTGAGGTAGAGCACGTCACACACCACCCATAGAGTGAGGTAGAGCACGTCACACACCACCCATAGAGTGAGGTAGAGCACGTCACACACCACCGTACATTAACACCATCAGCTGACGGGGAGAGAAAACTTAGTGTATTACCGTTAGTGTAAAGTGTAAACTATATAATTTAGACCTAAGATGTTTGGCTACACGTTCACATAGAAGCATTTTAAAGGATCTGGTCGTGGAAAATTAAATTCGGATTTGTGTGAGAACCCTGGTAGGCCCTATGCATACATTCCTATGAGTGTGTATGCCTGTGTATGAGTGTATACATGTGTGATTCTGTATACATATATGCCTGAGTATGTTTCACTCTGTATACCTTACCGGGAGTGTTAAGTAATAATCCACCGACAACACCGCGCCACTTTACCTTCAACAGTCAACTCGTGTAAGTCCGTGATTACATTTCACGCTCGACGTCCACCCCAAAAAATCCCGATCTACATTGGTTGTTTGAGCACTGTGATTGGTTGTCGATTACATGTACTTTACACCAACTGTGAAATTAGAGTACAGGTTTGATACAGTATAGCTACAACATGAAAGGTATATAATTAATAAAGTAATATTGAGGATTATAGAGAAATAACCAAGTTAACGTATTGGTATTAATAGGAAACACGTCGACCTTGTTGACATATTTTTGCTGTTTAATGAAATTGTATTGAATAATAATAACGGAGCGGCCACCTGTATCACTGAGTAGTACTGAGAGAGAGAGAGAGAGAGAGAGAGAGAGAGAGAGAGAGAGAGAGAGATCCCCCCGATATAATCGCCCCGTAAGCTCCCACGAAGCAATGACATTACCAACCTTCATTGATCTATTCATTCCCTCTCCCTCTCCCTACTCCCCACCCTTTCCTCTCTCCACACCTCTCTTTCCCTCCTCCACATACCCTTTCTCCTCCTCCACATTCCTTTCTCCTTCCCACCCCTTTCCTCCTTCCACCTCTTTCTCCTTCCACCCCCTTCTCCTCCCACCCTTTCTTTCTCCTCACCCTTTTCCTCCTCCCCACCCTCCACTTTCTCCTCCACACTTTTCCTCTCCCACCCCCTTTCCTCTTCCCACCTCTTTCCTCCCTCCCACCTTCTTTTTTTCCTCCTCCCATCCCTTTCTTTTCCTCCCACCCCTTCTCCTCCCACCCTTTTCCTCCCCACACTCCTTTCTGCCTCCACCCCCTCTTCTTTCTCCTCCCACCCTCTTCTCCTCCACACTTTTCCCTCCCCACCCCTCTTTCCTCTTCCTCCGTAATCTTTTTCTCCTCCCACTTTTTTCTCTCTCCCATCTCTTTCTCTCCAACCCTTTCTCCTCCCACTTTTCTCCTCCAACCTCTTTCTCCTCCACCTCCTTTCCTCCTCACCTTCTTTCTCCCACCCTCCCACTTTTCTCCTCTCACCCCTTTCCTCCTCTCCCACCTTTCCTCCTCCTTGCACTTCTCCTCCTACTTTCTCCACTTTTCCTCTCCCAATTCTTTCCTCCCTTCCTCACCCTTTCTCCTCCAAATTTCTTTCCCACCCTTTCTCTCCTCCCACCCTCCTCCAACCTTTCCTCCTTCCAATTCTTTCCTCCACACCCTTTCTCTCCACCCTTTCCTTCTTCCACCTCTCCATCCTCTCCTTGCGCTCCTTCACCCTTCAACTCTCTACACCTCGGCGCTCATTCCTTCAACCTCTCACTACCTCCCTATCTAATGCCCCTCACAACGCCTCTATTTCTTCCCTTCCCCCCTCCAATCACAATAAAAAATTAGTGCATGTCAACAATAGCTAAATTTATCACACAAAATCCTAAGAAGAAGAAGAAGAAGAAGAAGAAGAAGAAGAAGACACGAGGGAACGATGCAATACTCTCTCGATCACAGGAATCTTAACGGGAGATGAGGAAATTGAAAAGGCGAACGTTATCAAGAGGCAGAGAAGGGGGAGATGGAAGCGAGTCGAGGCGAATCAACTGAGAGACGGGGCGGTGCTGGGCTGGGCTGGGGCGCTGGGGAAGATTTTGGAAAGTGATCAGATTTTTAGAGCGAGCGAGTGAGTGAGTGAGTGAGTGAGTGAGTGAGGTGGTGAAACGGCTTTTAAGGAAAACTGAAGTATTTATGTAGTAATTTGTGTTTGTTTTAATTGTTAGTGAAGGGATGGAGAGATGTGAGGGACTATTGAAAGATTTATGTGAAGTGAGATTTAGTTTATTTCGTTTAAATTAGATTAGGTTAAATTAGATTCCGTTAGGTTAGGTCTTGTTAGATTAGATTCCCTTATATTGGGTTAAGTTAGAGGTTTATTCCGTTTAGATTAGGGTTTATCCGGTCAGGTCAGATTAGATTAGGTTAGGTTAGGTTAGGTTAGGTTAGGTTAGAGGTGTTCTCAACCCATTTGTTTTTTTACCATTACCACCTTAAGCAACGATACTCACCCCATTAACCCCAACGACGCGGAAAATATTCAAAAGTAAAAAGAATTTATTATCATACAATATTGTCGTCTTTAAATACCATTCTCATTTAGTGTATCATTACCATCCTAGATAACCCTAATTACCTCTTTGGGGGTAATTATATACCGATTGAGAACCCCCGGGCGAGACTAAGGTAGATTAGGTTAGGTGAGATTTGGTTAGGTTAGGTTAGGTTAGGTTAGGTTAGGATCGGATCGATTTGGTTAGGTTAGGTTAGGATAAATTTTGTTAAGTCAAGTTAGGATAACCCAGTAAAATAATCCTTTGGTAACTGTATGATAACTCCCTCCCCTTGACTCCTCTATCCCAGGGGCGTTGACTCAAAAGACGTTGTCCGAGGGTGTTGGTGACGCTCGTTGACCCTGGTGGTGATAGAGGGCGTCTGTGGTCCCGGCATTCCCTCACGTTTCCACTTGACACAGGGCTCGGCGTTACTCAAGGGACCTGACCTATCCCTCTCATGAATAACTTTGAGTGTGTGTGAGTGAGTGTTTGTGTGTGCGTTTTCTGTTTGTATGTTTTCTGCCTGTGTATGTGTCAGGAAGAAAAACAAACAGAATCTCCACATGAGAGACCCAGTTCGCCTTCCCGTCTCCAGGACTCACACAAGAAACCAAAAATCTTCAAGAGAGTCGAACACGTAGCTCCCGCCAGCCTTTTGAGGGGAAAATTCACGAGCCAAATATATTTTCCTCCGAGCCTGATACGTAGGAGGCACAGCGAGCAGGATATCCAAGCACCTTTAATGGACTCTAGCAATGCGACCGACTGCTCCTCTGGATGTTAAGGAAAGTAGAGCAGCTTGTTGAATGGATATGATGAAATCCGTTTGTCTAAAGAAATAAAAATAAAATAGCTTTGAGGGTTGAAGACTTGGTATCCTTATCTTGGGGTGTTGACGAAACATGAGTGTAAACATTTGCTAAAGAGAAAGTGTGTTCCAATAGCATCATCATGTGTGTAATAATCTCAGGAGTGATGGATGGCTGAGTTCTGTACCTACACATCCTAAGTTAGAAGTTCGTTTCGTTTCTTCACATATATACGGTTTTCAGGTTTGGAAAATGATCGTCATTTAGTAACAACTTGATGACAACCTCTGTTATCTGTCACACCTGGGTCCCGACACACTTCTCTTGTTGTTCGTCGTTACTGCCATATTTATTCCAAAATTACGATCTAATTCTAACCAATCTAGTGATGTTTTTCCCGTGGAGTTGTATTTCTCACACTTTAATTGTTGATAGTGTAATATATAACTAACCTTATTACACTCTTAAAGATCTTAGGTGTTAAAGCACAGTAATAACCATATACCTTTAAATTGTTGTCTTACACGTATCATCCATCAAGCCTCCGAGACACTTCGGTATTACACCAAGAGATAATATGTCTTGAGTAAGTTGTCTTAAACTTTTAGAAACGATAACCAATTCCTTTCAGTAAGATGACATCATACTCAAGAGGTTAAATCATCATGCTCAAGGGATTAAGTCATAACACTCAAGAGGTTAAATTACCATACTCAAGGAATTAAGTCATCACACTCCAGGGGTTAAATTATCACAATCAACGGATTAAGTCAGTGTACTCAAGGGATTAAAGACATACACTAAATCAGACATCAATAACCGTGTAAATAGCCATCAGATCGCCTTAAAATATCAAAACAAAATATTCACGACTGATTCTCTAGGTAGGATCGTCTCGCTCGGTCCCCTTTGCTCGTCTCTCAGCACCAAGTCAGTGTGGAGTCTCGCCAGATGCTCCCGAGGTCACTAAAAAAATAAACTGCACCATTTGGGCTCCCCGCAAGAAAAAAAACACAAAAAAGTCCCAGATTTTTTTTTCTTTTCCCCGAGCGGCTCTAACTCAAGAAGAACCTTCGACCTTACACAGGGAGAGGCAGGGTGATGGTGGCAGCGGTAGGATTTATATTCTGTGTTCATTAAGACCGGCCTAAAAGATTCCCTCCCTACCATTGTGGGAGTCTGATGGTCCTCTCCCTACCATTGTGAGAGCTCTTAAGATTCTCTCCCTCCCACTGTGAGAACCTTAAGATTCTCTCCCTCCCATTGCAGGAACCTGAAGACTTTCCATCCCAATGCAGGTTTGCAGATTCTCTCCTCCCACTAAGAGAAGAACCAGCCCCCTCTCCCTCCCATCATCAGGAGAGAACTAGCCCTCTCTCCCAACAGAACCAGCCCCCTCTCTCTCCTGACTGTGAGAAAGAACTAGCCTCTCCTCTCATCATGAACTAGCCCTCTCCCATCAGAGAACCAGCCCCTCTCCTCCCACTATGAGAATCCAGCCCTCCCACTATGAGAACCAGCCCCCCTCTCCCTCCCACTGAGACAGCTCAGCTAAAATGATTACAAGGAAAAGATTCTTACCAGGAGGAACTAAAGGTAACTTGTTATGTGAGTTTAATCTCCTTAACAGCAGCGACTTTTATGCACAACCACGACTAAGAGATAAATTTTACCCAGTTGTTATACAACCACGACGAGGTAGACTTTTATTGAAACCAGTAAAACAAAAGATATTACCTGTAAGACTTTTAATTAAACAGAAGATAATACCTGTAAGACTTTGATTAAAATAAGTGACACAAAAGTAAATAAAATTACCTTTAAAACTTTGATAAAATAAAATAAAAATTTATAAAAAAGACGAAATGACCTAGGAGACTTTGATACAAACAATTGAAACAATAGCAAAACAAATTACCCTCATGACTTTAACTAAAACATTGGAAAAATTACCTTAACAAACCAAACAAAACAAGAGATGAAACAGCCTATTTTATCACCAATGTAATACAACACTAAGAAACATAAAGTTATCAAAAGGTATACCATAACATCACCGGTAAATGACGCACTACACACCTGTCCATTAGCCACACACCTGACTGACAATATAAATGGATTCATATAGTGATGTTAATACAGTAATGGGTGATGGATAATGGTGGATTTATTCAGTGAGGTTTAATTAATACGGTAATGGTTGATGGATAATGGTGGATTTATTCATTGAGGTTTAATTAATACAGTAATGGGTGATGGATAATGGTGGATTTATTCAGTGAGGTTTAATTAATACGGTAATGGGTGATGGATTATGGTGGATTTATTCAGTGAGGTTTAATTAATACAGTAATGGGTGATGGATAATGGTGGATTTATTCAGCGAGGTTTAATTAATACAGTAATGGGTGATGGATTATGGTGGATTTATTCAGTGAGGTTTAATTAATACAGTAATGGTTGATGGATTATGGTGGATTTATTCAGTGAGGTTTAATTAATACGGTAATGGTTGATGGATAATGGTGGATTTATTCAGTGAGGTTTAATTAATACAGTAATGGGTGATGGATAATGGTGGATTTATTCAGTGAGGTTTAATTAATACGGTAATGGTTGATGGATAATGGTGGATTTATTCAGTGAGGTTTAATTATCATAAAATTATATGATAATGGTGATCAATCAGTGAGGTTTAATTAATACAAGTAGTGGGTGATGGAGATAATATGTACTATCGCGAGGTTTAATTAATGTTGCAATGGGTATGATTGTGTGTATCATGAGCAATAAATGTAGATGAGGATAAGTAGATTTATTCAGTGATAGTTTAATTAATACAGCAATGGCGTTTACGGATTTGTGGTGATTTGTCCAGAAAGTGAGGATGGTTTAATATGTTAGTGGTGATGTGATTATAGTGATTTATTCAGGAGGATGATTAACATAGAAGGGGTGATGTGATAAAATGATACACCTAGTGATTTAGCCACAGGTGGACGGCACCCAAAGTGCTTTCTAAATTGTAAGAAAGAGAGAGAGAGAGAGAGAGAGAGAGAGAGAGAGAGAGAGAGAGAGAGAGAGAGAGAGAGAGAGAGAGAGAGACTATTTTGAGCTTCGTGAACAAACTGACATGTTCGCCTGACTCGACTAACATGTGAACGCGTAAGCTGTGGGATCTAGGTCTTCCCTCCCTCCCTCCCTCTCTCGTTACCCCCTCCCTTCTCTCCCTCCCACCTTTTCTTTCATCCTACTCACTAAACTCCTCTCCCTTCCCTCTCTCCGCATTTCCCTTCCTCCCCCTCTCCCCTTTCTCTCCCCAAACCACCTCTCAAACCCTCTCCCTACATCATCCTCCTCCTTCCCTTCCAACCTCCTCCTCCTCCCACCATCTCCCCCTCCCTCCCTCCTCCCTCCTCCCTCTCCTCCCCCACCATCCCCCTCCCCACTCTCCTCCCACCATCTCCTCCTCCCCATCATCTCCTCCTCCCCCACCCCCACGTGTAAGTCACCAGGCCTCCACCCGTCGAACTAAAAACAGCGGGTCAGAAGCTTGCAACCCTATATGTTTCATTGTATTTCCCATCCACCTAAACTACTGGTGGATATAATTGATGGATACCACTATCTTAAATATATATCCATTATATATATCTTTTTACTTATCTACTTAAAAATACTGATATAGCTCAAATACCCTGACTGGTTCTAGACTTTTTTTGCTTGTCAATAAGTGGATGAATCTTCCTGGTGTCGTGAGTGTAGATAAATTGAAAGATGGACTGTTGTATAATTTATTTTGATTCTTTCTTTATTTATTTAGTTACTTGTATTTATCTCATACTTTACTTATTTCCATTCATTCATTTATGTTTCATTTTCATTTCGCATTATCTCCCTTCATTTCTTCACTTCTCTATAACTGCTCACTCTGTTTCCTCTCTCTCTCACACACACACACAAACCTTCCTTCTCAATAATCATCAGTCACCTATTATTTCTTAATTTCATCTTCCTTTGTTCATATCTCCCTTCCTTCTCGACTATTCCTTCATCTTCCTAAACATCCCTTTGTCTTCATTCTTTCATTTTTCTTTCCTTTTGGGATTTATACGAGTCTTTTTTTTTTAGGGGTAAGTAATTCTCGTATCATCGTCTTTGTATCGAGGCATTAAGTCGAGTTGGGTTCTCACTTTTTTACCATTGCTATTTGTTAGTAGCTCTTGTTTTTGTTGGTAACTCTTGTTTTTATTGGTTACTCTTGTTTTTATTGGTTACTCTTGTTTTTGTTGGTAACTCTTGATTTTGTTGGTAACTCTTTACAGTTGTTGGCAACACTTGTTTGTGTTGTTATCTCTTGTTTGTGTTGTTATCTCTTGTTTGTGTTGGTATCTCTTGTTTGTGTTAGTATCTCTTGTTTGTGTTAGTATCTCTTGTTTGTGTTGGTATCTTTATCTGCCTCACTTATACTCTCTTAACACCTACCTCTACACACTACTCCACATCTACCTCACTTATAGGGTTCGGGTGTCTGGCATCGGTATCTACTGCAGTACTTAAAGGAGTGAGTGATAATTGAGCGTTAAGTTATGGTCAGAACAGTGTATCTTTTTTTTATTAATTTTCCGTTCCTTCATCCTGTGTCATAAATAATTTACATATTCTTCAATACATTCTCACGAGTTTACTACGATATTTATATTTAGGACTTATGTATAAGTAATATGCATACTGTATAAATTTATACAAATCGACATCGGACTGTCGTCTCTGTAATCTTATAGCAATTTGATTTGATGTAAGTAAATAACAGTAACACAGACATTACAGGGAAAATTTTCAAGATTATCAAGGACATTATAAGATCATTTAGCGTATATTATGTTTCACTATAAATGTTGTATCAAGTAAGTGTATAGCTACTGTAGAGCAGTTAGTTTTAGGCTTGGGTGACCGATATTGCCCAAATATTGTACAGTAAACCCATTTGTTTCTTTACATTCTCGCGAATTTACAACGATAGTTATATGAACAGTTACTGTTGCCTGGTTCTCACATTTTATATGTCAAATAATACAGCTTTAGTTAGCTGTCATACCCTATTGTCCTTGTCTCCTTGTTACTAGTAAATGAATTCCCATTGACAGCATAACTATGAATGCAAATCTGTTACCTAGTTATCGAATATGTACACGCTCCCCAAAAAGTATTGCCTGGGGGCGGGGGGGGGGGCTGGCCTGATGTATTTGGAAATAAAAGATAATACTGATCGGAAATATTCGTCTATTGTGATACATTGTATCGATGAGGAAAGGGACCAATACTTTTTGGGAGACTGTACACATGTTTATATATGTAAACTAAAATATATAAAGAAATTCAGAAAGTGAATGGAGTAAATTGTAGGGGAAGTGTTTGAATCTCTATTTTTTTTAATATCAGAGTACAGTATTCTTAATATGGAACGATGTGATTAATGTGGCGGTTTTGAGAGAATATATGGCTTTTAGTTCTGAGCTTCTATGTCAAAATTCTGAAGTTGTACTATTATTGGAGGAAGAGTTTTGAATCTTTGATCTTGAAATATCAAAGTATTCTGAAAGACTGTGAAATGAGGATATTGTCATAGAGGATTATAGTAAAGTTTTACAACACACACACACACACACACACACACACACACACACCTACTCGCGCGCGAAATTGTTTTTCTTGAGGGCTTCCGTCATCTAGAACAAGCGACAGGGTGTTTGAAGCGCGGCACCACTGTACAATCAGCTGGTGGCGGAGTCGTCGCTCTGCGTCACCAGCCTTTTTTATAAGTTTGTTTCCGTTTTTCAATGTAAGTTTTCTCTTTTGGTACCTGTAGAAATAACAAGACAGTTGTACTGATGTATAGTTAATGATGTTTACGGTAAAGTAGGTTGAATAGAAATAAAATTTAAGAACAGTAAATCAAAATGTAGGTATATTGCATCAGCCAGTCGGGTCATAAGATATTGTATGGAAAATAAAGTAAAAGTTAATAAATTATAAGGCAAACACATTTCCTCACTTATATAATTTTCTTCAACATATTAGTATAGAGGTATAATAACTCAAATAAAATGTGGCTATTTCTTTACATCAAAGGAAAAATATGCTTGCCCCTAAATAATTATTTTTGGTAACGCATGAAATGTTGGAGCCTGAAGCGCAATTATGAACAAAAGGAATATACTGTAATAATGAATAAGATATTGTGTATATACATTATGTGTGCAATTTATCTCACTTGAGTATTACAGTACTGTACTTTTAAGTATTCCTTGGCTTTAGCTGCTGACTGAACTCCGTGTAAAATAAATTGGTATTGTATAAGTTTTTTTTTTCAGAATAAAAGTATAGCCGTATTGTACCATAAATAAAGCTGAACTTGCGCGGTTAGGGGTT
>NW_024733408.1:59001-88494 GCF_018991925.1 Homarus americanus
GAAATTATTTGCATAAAAAGAAAAAAATATTGAAAACTCATAGTTCAAGTTAAATTTTAAAATACAAATAAACATTTAGTCTAAGTAATTTCAATGAAATGTTTGAATACAATATGAAGTAGCCTTATAAACTTTATAACAATTAAGATATTGTGTACATAACATTACAGTATTGAATTTTACTGGTACAGTAACTTACACTTTTCTACTTATTTTGAAGCATTAAGAGTCCTTTACCTACTCACCAAGTATCGTGTAAAATAAGTTGATAATAAAAACATTTTCTTTCATTGGGAATTATTACTGCAAATAATATGTTTGGGAACTCCAGTACATTGATGATTTAAAAAACAACAGAACAATGTTGTCTGCATTTCACCGAGTGTGGAGCCTGTCATAGCAACCGCAACAGATATGTTTTAGACGGTCTTGACAAATCAAACTTTGACATAATTGACACTGACTACGTCACTAAGCAGGATACCCAGCACCATGTATAGACTCTTAACATGTTTTCCATCTACCTCTCTTTTCTGACCTGTAAGAATGAAGTTCATCAGGTACAACCACAGGGGCAGGTACTGGATTATCAAGCATTATATTGATCTTAGCAATGCTACTCTTTGGCAAATTAACAACCAACCTCCTTGGCTCCATTTTTGGATTACACAGATATTTCACCAACTCCCATCTGTACGTGAATGAATTTAATCTTCTGGGGTTATTATTTGTATTCATTGAAAAAATTGAGTGAATTTACTCTGGCAGTATTAAGTATGTAAGAGAAAGCATTGACAGCCCACCTCAGTGATTTGGCGTTGACAAGTGTAAAAATGTGTCCTTTGGTCAACAACGTCTGTGCCTCCCTTAGTGAAGTCGTATAGTTTATAGGTAGCTGGTTTGTTTCGACTGCCAACTTTGGTAATTCCTAACAGAGGAGGTACTGTACTGTACTGAGGAGCATAATGGTTTTCATTCCCGCACTCGTGGTCTGAGTTACATGGGAATTCAAAGAGAGTTTACCATTATTTTTTCCCAGTAAACTTCATATGATTTGTCTTGTCTTCCAGTTGTAGCTTGTATTCCTAGGGGTATACCTTTCCTACCAGCATTAATAGTACCTAAGGCAGTTGTCATACCTTCGGACAGGGGCCACTAAAACATTCCACACTGGTGTACAACCTATCCAGAGTAATAGTCCTACCTCTTAGATCTACACAACTCTTCAACTGGTTTACAAGAGCTTTGACAGTAAGGATAGTACCCTGTATGTAATTGTGGTTCAGGCTCCTCGGTAGGTTTACCAGAATACAATATTGTCCTGAAAGTGAATGGATACCTAACAGCGTTGACAGATTTATACAGAAGGCCATACCGGACAGGCTTGCTCTTGTTATGTTGTCGGAAACCTATTTGAGTCCTACACCCATACAAAGTTTCATCAACTGTCAAGTATTCATCAGGCTGTAAAATTGAACAACAGCGTGTGTTGAAGTGTTCAAAGAGGTCCCTTACTGCAGCAAATCTATCATGTATCATCCACCTTTGATGTCTAGTATCAAAGTTATCAAAAGTAATGTTGGCATGAATAAATTAAAATCTCTTGACAGACATAACTGCTCCAAATATTGGGTGGCCAATTGATTCCCTAAATAGAACATGGTAATCATATCTGTTTTGTCCAAGTAAACCCTTAGCATATAATAGTCCAATATTCTGAGGTGTTACAAACAAATCCCAAACCTTTATAGGTGTGCCAGCCTCTTTTGCCACACTTAGTACACCTTCAGCAGTCAAGATATTTTCATTTCCCAGGATATCAGTATGTGAAGGTTTTTTATTTATCGGTGATTTTCCTCCCAGGATCTGTTCTCTGCTTTGGCCTCTAAGATGGTTGTGTATATCACTAGTGTCACTTGGAAGGAGAAACTCCTCAAATTCAAACAACTGTCTAAAGAATTCACAATCCTCTCTCTTATTAACTGCTTTCTATGCCTGACTGGTACCCATTCATCTAGCTGTTCACCTGCACTATCTTCATATTCTTTTAAATCACTATCATTATCTTCATCCTGATCAGATAACTCATCATCTGTCCAACCTGTAACATGATGCTCCTGTGGACCACCAGTTACGTTTGCTAAGTAGTCCTCGTCAATGTAATCTAATGCCTCGTGCTCTAAATTTGTCAGTAATTCTGGTGACGTCATCCCTTCGTCTAGCCCTCCTGCCCTAACTAACAGAAACAACTGACAGTTTTGGCCACGCTTCCCAAGTTCCTGCCGCCCCGCTCCCACACCCTCCAGCACATTTTACGTACATTTTCTTTTTATAAATTCACGTGGGCATATATTCTTACACCACAAGCTCTCTCAAGAATTGAACTAAACATTCATCAAATAAAATCATACAAAACAAATTATTTTGAAAAGATAATCGACTCAAAATAAAATATAGTAAACAATATGACTAAAATATGTTTTTCGGCCTCCTTATATTTTCTAAAAATCATTTATACCCTATTATTTATTTTAGAGACGTTTTGTTGGTACTATAGGGAAGCTGAGAGATTCTCACGCAATTTTATGTATAATTAATTGTAGAATATTGTGTTTTATAAAATTAAAACAGGTTGTTTGAAAATGCGATTATAAATTTCAACTTTACTCACCAAAACGTGTATTTTTTTTTTATTTGCTCCTTTGATTCCTTGCATGATTTTGCATGTAGGGATAATGTTGAAATGCCACAAAGCTACTGTATATGCGCGGTAGGAAAAATTACTAAGGCGAAAAAAATTAACAAGAGCTTAAGCCGTGAGCGTTTTCACACGTCTGGCAGTGTGTCGGCAGCACCACCCTTCTCACAATTGTTCGTCCGAGTTTTATATTGTTTCATGTTCATTATTTTATTTTATTTTTACCATAAATTCAATAAAACAAGAATTCATTGGACGGAGAAAACAACGATAATTAAATTATTAGTTTCTTTTTCATATTTTCATAAGTTTTCTATGAGAACTAAGGACGACTGTGTGTAATTAGGTAAAATATGTACCAAGAATTAGGCTGAGAGAGACGTTAAAAAGAGCCCCGTCTTGCACCAGGTAGGGTTAACATCTAACTTTGGACTCCACTTTACACTCTTATCTACCTCACTTTACACTCCACTTTACAGGCCACTTTACAGGCCACTTTACACCTCACTTTACAGGCCACTTTACAGACTACTTTACACTTCACTTTACAGGCCTCTATAAACCTCACTTTACAGGCCTCTATACACCTCACTTTACAGGCCACTTTACACCTCACTTTACAGGCCACTTTACACCTCACTGTACAGGCTACTTTACACCTCGCTTTACAGGCCTCTATACACCTCCCTTTACAGGCCTCTATACACCTCACTTTACAGGCCACTTTACACCTCACTTCACAGGCCACTTTACACCTCACATTACAGGCCACTTTACACCTCACTTCACAGGCCACTTTACACCTCACTTCACAGGCCACTTTACACCTCACTTTACAGGCCACTTTACACTAGAGGGCTACACTCATCCAGCTTCCACCCCACATGTGTTTTTGGAGTAGTCGGGTGTTTTTTATGGAGTAGTCAGGTTTTTTGGAGTAGCTAGGTGTGTTTTTTCAGTAGTCAGGTGGGTTTTGTTTAGTAGTCAGGTGTGTTTTGGTAGGAGTCAGTTGTTTTTTGGAGTAGTTATATGTTTTATGGAGTAGTTAGGTGTTTTTGTAGTAGTCAGATGCTTTTTGGAGTAATCAGGTGTTTTTTGGAGTGCTTTCGTCAGGTGTTTTTTGAGGTAGTCAGGTGTTTTATGGAGAAGTCAGATGTTTTGAGGAGTACTGTATTCAGGTGATTTATGGGGTAGTCAGGTGTCTTTGAAGTAGTCAGTTTTTTGGAGTAGTCAGGCATTTATATGGAGTAGTCGGGTGTGTTTTAGAGTAGTCAAGTGTGTTTTTGGAGTAGACAGGAGTTTCTTGCAGTAGTCATGTGTTTTTGGGGTAGTCATGTGTTTTTATGGAGTAGTCAGGTGTTTTTTTAAGTAGTCTGATGCATTTAGAGTCAGGTATTTTTGGGTTATTCAGATCTTTTTTTAAGTACTGTAGTCAGGTGTTTTTGTAGTAATGTGTTTTTTTAGGGTAGTCAGATTTTTTTAAGTACTGTAGTCAGGTGTTTTTGGAGTCGTCAGGTGTTTTTTTTTAGTAGTCGGGTGTTTTTTGAAGTACTGTAGTCAGGGTTTTTTTTTAAGTACTGTAGTCGGGTGTTTTTTTGGAGTAGTCATGTTTTTTTTAATAGTCAGGTGGTTATTTGGAGTAGTCAGGTGTTTTTTTGGAAGTCAGGTGTTTTTTTTTAGTATTAATTTTTGGAGTAGAATTTTTTTGGAGTAGTCAGGTGTTTTATGGAGTGGTCTGGTATTTGTGTAGTAGTCAGGTGTTTTTTTTTTAGTAGTCAGGTGATTTTGGAGTAGTCAGGTGTTTTTTTTGGGTAGTCAGCTGTTTTGGGGGAGTATTAAGATTTTTTGGGGAGTAATAGGATGTCTTTGAAGTACTCACATTTTTGGAGTAATCGGACTTTTTTTTTTTAGTATTAAGGTGCTTTGTTGGAGTAATAAGATGTTTTGTTGGAGTAATAAGATGTTTAGTTGGAGTAATAAGATGTTTTTTGGAGTAATAAGGTGCTTTGTTGGAGTAATAAGATGTTTTGTTGGAGTAATAAGATGTTTTTCGGAGTAATAAGATGTTTTTGGAGTACTCAAGTGTTTGGAGAAGCAGATGGTAGCTGTGAGATCCGGCCTTAACTCTGCCGAAGATAGATGGTAATTGGCTAAACTTACATGCGGGCCTCTCTCTCTCTCTCTCTCTCTCTCTCTCTCTCTCTCTCTCTCTCTCTCTCTCTCTCTCTCTCTCCGTCTTTCCTTTTTCTTCTTCGTCTACTCTCTCTCTCTCTCTCTCTCTCTCTCTCTCTCTCTCTCTCTCTCTCTCTCTCTCTCTCTCTCTCTCTCTCTCTCTCTCTCTCTCGTAAATAACAGTAACGTCTTATCTCCCGTAATTACGATACATACCAAACTCTCTTGTTATTGGTGGTATTATCTTCCCTTAGATGCTATACCAGAGAGTGGATGGTGTAATAATAATAATAATAATAATAATAATAATAATAATAATAAACGGTTTATTGAAAAAGTTCTGCAGACCAAAGGCTGAAAATATACATTGGACATAAATGACTTATTACATACATTGGTGGTTTAACAAAAGCCTTCATTAGAGAAAGGTGAAGGAACATACAGTGAACATACAGATTAATGTAGGTGTTGAACAGCAAACTCGTAGTGTAGTAACTCCCTCCCAGATGGGGGTGGGTGTGTAATAATAATAATAATAATAATAATTACTTGGTTTATTGAAAAAGTTCTGCAGCCCGAAGGCCTGAAAATATACATTAGGCATAAATATTGTATTACATACATTTGGTGGTTTAATGGCTACATTAGAAAGGTGAAGAGACATACGAAGTGAACATACAAGATTAATGTAGGTGTTGAACCTTAAACACGTAGTGTAGTAACTCCCTCCCAAATGGTGTTAGGAGGACCTCACGTGGTGTAGTAGTTCCCTCACAGATGGTGTTATGAGGGGCCTCACGTGGTGTAGTAATTCCCTCACAGATGGTGTTATGAGGGGCCTCACGTGGTGTAGTAATTCGCTCACAGATGGTGTTATGCGGGGCCTCACATGGTGTAGTAATTCCCTCACAGATGGTGTTATGAGGGGCCTCACGTGGTGTAGTAATTCCCTCACAGATGGTGTTATGAGGGGTCTCACGTGGTGTAGGAATTCCCTCACAGATGGTGTTAAGAGGGGCCTCACGTGGTGTAGTAATTCCCTCACAGATGGTGTTATGAGGGGCCTCACGTGGTGTAGTAATTCCCTCACAGATGGTGTTATGAGGGGCCTCACGTGGTGCAGTAATTCCCTCACAGATGGTGTTATGAGGGACCTCACGTGGTGTAGTAGTTCCCTCACAGACGGTGTTCTATGAGTGAGGTGTGGTCCCAGGCCTTCCTATCGTAGACGGATTAACACATCGCTGGTTGTTGGGTCGGGCCGTTATCACTGGGTACCTGGGACCTCACTGTGTGAAGGTCAACTTGGGTACCACTGTTACTGTTGAGTTGTTCTCACTGACTTAAGCACTGTTCACCACTGTTCACCTCTGTTTAGCACTGGTTCCATTCCTTTCCTAAATGAAATAGCAACTTCTGGCGTGAACTTGTTGATATTCCGGTGGGGAGGAGGGTTCAGGGGAGGGAGTTGGTATGGGCCAACTTAACAGTTGACCTGGCTGCTCCGAGAGGAGCGCCAGGTACGTCTTGACCCTTCGGTGGTCAAGGATGAAGTGTGTGTGTGTGTGTGTGTGTGTGTGTGTGTGTGTGTGGATTGGAAAAGATTTGTGAGGCTGTGAGAAGATTAGAGCTGGAGTCGTCGGTTGTAATCCCTCTTGGGTGAGATTGGGTGATTGAGGCTATTACCTCCCACTGGCTCTCTCTCTCTCTCTCTCTCTCTCTCTCTCTCTCTCTCTCTCACACGACGCAAATTGTACTCTCCACAAACAAGTATTTATCAGTACACGTTAAACAACAAATAATATTCCCATACTACTAAATATATATATATTGTATGTCAACCAATTTATTTCGTCCGATATTAAGAGCAAATTGGTGGTGGCAATTTTTGACGTTAAATTAACCAAATTGAATTATTATTTTTTTCGATATTGTTATTATGTATTGGTTTCATTCGCCCCGTGATTGCGCATTGTCTCGTGATTGCGCATTGTCTTGTGATTGCGCATTGTCTCGTGATTGCGCATTGTCTCGTGATTGCGCATTATCTCGTGATTGCGCATTGTCTCGTGATTGCGCATTGTCTCGTGATTGCGCATTGTATCGTGATTGTTGGGTAGTTTTGCCTCTTTACAAATGGTGGAATAAAATACGACGACAAATTTAATTACAGGATGTTGGTCACCCTCAACACGTCGGGGAAAATAATGAGTAGTTACCTGTGATTATTTTGTTGTTGCAATTAATCTACAGTATGTAAATACCTGTTGCAAAGGGGAGCTGTACATGTTGCAGGAATGAATTGATTTGTACTGTATGTTGCAAAAGGTGTATAATCGGTGTGTGTGTTCGTGCGTGTGTGTGCGTGTAAGTTGCAAAATGTAAAATAAAAGTCTGTGTTTCAAAACCTAATCTCTCTCTCTCTCTCTCTCTCTCTCTCTCTCTCTCTCTCTCTCTCTCTCTGCCTGCCTGCCTGAGAAAAGATAATTCTACTTTTATTTTTTAGTGTGTTAATGAGAATAGCAGAACACCCGTACCAACACAACCTAACCTAACCTAACCTAACCTAACCTAACCTAACCTAACCTAAACTAAACTAACCCTAGCCTAACCTAACCTAACCTGGCCTAACCTAACCTAACCTAACCTAACCTAACCTAACCTAACCTAACACGAAATTTAATAAATATAAAAGACAAATCGTAGCATTAAATCACCAAAATATATACACGATAAAAGTAGCTCTTATTACCTGCAACACACCGGCCTAAGTGCCTAATTATCTATTAATTAATCAGTAATCAAATTAGTAGAATTCCCAAACACCTGTTAATCGTTCTAATTATTTAGTTTAGTAATATTCCAAATATATGTTAATTGTAGTAATTATGGACCATTATGAAATTATAATTATCATCCTATCCGTGAACTCCACAAGACTATTAAAATACTCCTACATAAATACCAAAATATACGGACATACTTTATACACACCAATATACGGACATACTCTATACACACCATTATACGGACATACTCTATACACACCATTATACGGACATACTCTATACACACCATTATACGGACATACTTTATACACACCATTATACGGACATACTTTATACACACCATTATACGGACATACTCTATACACACCATTATACGGACATACTTATACACACCATTATACGGACATACTTTATACACATTATACGGACATACTCTATACACACCAATATACGGACATACTCTATACACACCATTATACGGACATACATTATACACACCATATACGGACATACTCTATACACACCATTATACGGACATACTCTATACACACCATTATACGGACATACTCTATACACACCAATATACGGACATACTCTATACACACCATTATACGGACATACTTATACACACCATTATACGGACATACTTTATACACACCATTATACGGACATACTTTATACACACCAATATACGGACATACTCTATACACACCATTATACACGGACATACTTTATACACACCATTATACGGACATACTTTAAACACCATTATACGGACATACTTTATACACACCATTATACGGACATACTCTATACACACACACACCATTATACGGACATACTTTACACCATTATACGGACATACTTATTACACCATTATACGGACATACTTTATACACACACACATTTATACGGACATACTTTAAACTTACCATTATACGGACATACTTTATACACACCATTATACGAGGACATACTTTATACACACACACCATTATACGGACATACTTTATACACACCATTATACGGACATACTTATTACACACCATTATACGGACATACTCTATACACACCATTATACGGACATACTCTATACACACCATTATACGGACATACTTTATACACACCATTATACGGACATACTTTATACACACCAATATACGGACATACTCTATACACACCATTATACGGACATACTCTATACACACCATTATACGGACATACACACAACGGGGTATATAAGCTACACGGGGAAGAACTATTTCCTGAAGATAAGATGAATTAAAAACACAGAATTGAACGAACAATATTGGGAAAGTTATAGTCTGGGTGTACGGTAGAGTCTCACTGTAGTTATGACGCCATGTTGGATGTTTTCCGAGGAGATTCTACCTGAGTGGCTTTTTAATGTTGTTAATTACAGGTGAGATTTATTGTCGTTAAGTTCACCTGAGAATTTTATCGTCGGGTTATGAGATTGTTTTGTGTGTGTGTGTGTGTGTGTGTGTAAAAATAATAATGAACGGTTTTTTAATAGAGTTGCAGCCGGTGGCTGAAAATATACAAACTTACATGTGATTTAGACATAATGATATACGTTCAATACATTTACAGGGCTGTACAGTACATATATCAGGAGCTGTTTATTATTTTAACAATAGGTGGGATGGTGCGATTCTTATATATATATATATATATATATATATATATATATATATATATATATATATATATATATATATATATATATATATATATATATATCAATGTGGGCTCTTATGGGCTGAACTTTGTGGCGGACTGCGCGAGGTAGCGGGCACTGCAGGTGGTAGGTGGCGATGACGAGGATGGTGCAGTATTCCACTGCCAAACCTTGCTAGTGCGTGGTGGTGGAGGTCACTTGGGGATGGCATCTCCAGGGTGGAGAGAGCGTTGTTGTAGCCGGAGTAGTCTGCACCGAGCATGATTCTGCAGGCCCTCTTCTGTACCTTCTATAGGACGTGGTTGTAGAGTTGAGAGAAGACGATCAGGCTGGTGACGCATGTTAATTTTGGGAGAATAATGCTGTAGATAGTCAGCTCTGGCGTGGTTCCGCAGTGACCTGAGTCGTCGTGGCATGTAGAGTCGGTATGAGGCTGCCTTGATTGTGTTGTTTACATGGGCCTTCAGTCCAGTTTGTGGTCAGTGTGTGTGTGTGGACTTGTAAACTAATTTCTGTGAACATGATGAAATTCTAGTGAAATATACGTGTGTTAAGTATATTCTTATTGGTTATTCTAATTAAGTGTTCACAGCCATGAAATCTAGCGAAATACCTGGTTTACACTGACAGGATGAATGCATACAGGAATTTATATATACACACTGTGTATATCCCTATGTATACATCTTATACTCACGAAATACATGAGTTATATTGGGGTGAATACTCTCTAATGGCAGGTAAGCTATTTAGTATAACGAATTTGTATGTTATATGAAATTGTTATCTACAGTTTTTTCTTACGAACTTTTAAAAATATGTTTAGTCAGTTTCTCATCATATACTGACGTTTGTCCACAAAAATATACAAGGCAGCGAGTTTATCTATATATTTTTGGAGACACACTGTATATAATCCTTTAAGCCTTGGAGGGCAGTAAAAGTCCTCAAAGTGTCAAGCCATCGCTCTCAAGGGGTTAAAACATCATCCTTAAAGGGTTAACCAACGTCCTCAAAGAGTTTTTAACCAACGTCCTTGGTGTTAAAACATCATCCTTAAACGGTTGACCAACGTCCTAAGGGTTAAACCAACGTCCTTAAAGGGTTAAAACATCGTCCTTAAAGGGTTAACCAACGTCCTCAAAGGGTTAAAACATCATCCTCAAGGGTTAAACTAGACCTGTACCTACGCGTGACGTCATCAGTCAGTCATCTATATTTCACTTGGCACTAACACTTGTACTCGTAATACACTAAGTTATATATATTTATTTTGGCCTCTCTTATGGCCAGTCCTAAACCTGGATCTTGGAGCAGTACGACAGTTTGGGACAGTGCTTAGGAGACTCCACTGTATAATTAATCACTGCTGGCGGATGTAATGAGGTTGCCAAACCTATCCAGTATTAATTATTTATCATCTACAAAACAGGAGAAATCAATTATGGATACAATTATATGTATTAAATGAACTCCAGGTGATGGTGTTAAATTATTTTTTTTATGTTATTACGTAGAGGAGATGTTGATTATGATATTTAGAACACCACGTTGCTCCGGGTGTATGAAAAAAAGTCTCTTTATTTCTCTTTGTCTTTGCTTTCTCTATCTCTTTGTCTGACTTTCTCCTCATCTCTCGTTGTCTCTATCTCTCTCTCTCTGTAATCCAGACGGGCGATTTTCTCCGCAGAATCTTGAAAATGCGGAGCTCCAGTTTTTCCAGGGCTGATAACTTTACCCACCTTGAAGCTGGTGAGATATTGCATACCAAACGTGGAGGTCAGCCACCCGGCCTCTAGCTCTGTATTCTCCCTCCAGGGTATGAGGGAGGTTAGCCGCCCGGCCTTCAGGTGTAAGGGAGGTCAGCCATCCAGATTCCAGGGGTGAAAGAGGGTCAGGTAGTGAGGTAAGAGGGTATGGAAGGACGGAGAGAGAGAGAGAGAGAGAGAGAGAGAGAGAGAGAGAGAGAGAGAGAGAGAGAGAGAGAGAGAGAGAGAGAGAGAGAGAGAGAGAGAGAGAGAGAGAGAGAGGAGAAAGAGAGAGAGAGGGAGAGAGGAGGAAGGGAATGAGGTAGATAGAGAAGCAGACAAAAGAGTGATGTAGACCCATAAATTTCTCCTGGGCCATAGTGATGAGGACGCCCCACCCCCCTCCGCATTGGCCGCTTGAGATATACTGACCTCCACTCACAAGGCTGACATACCCTGACCTCCTCCTCCTTGACCAGCCCCTCCCAGTCACCCTTCCTCACCCTTGACCAGCCCTCCCAGTCACCCTTCCTCACCCTTGACCAGCCCTCCCAGTCACCCTTCCTCACCCTTGACCAGCCCCTCCCAGTCACCCTTCCTCACCCTTGACCAGCCCCTCCCAGTCACCCTTCCTCACCCTTGACCAGCCCCTCCCAGTCACCCTTCCTCACCCTTGGCCCCCCCAATCACCCTTCCCTCACCCTTGACACAGTGCCGGGGGATCTAACTCATCAGCTCCTCTCCTCTCTCTCTCTCTCTCTCTCTCTCTCTCTCTCTCTCTCTCTCTCTCTCTCTTAACTTTCTCTCTTTCTCTCTGCTATAAATACATAAATTAATTCATTGTGATATTTAACAAACTTGAGAAGGTCATCGTCCTTAATATAATGTTTCGTATTACGTAATTTTGCGTCTGGTGTCAACAAAGTGTCGCACTATGATTGATAAGAGAAAAATACTTAGGCTATCTTTTGACAGTCAAGGTGCCGTCTATAGTTTTTATTTTGTTTTTTTAGTTTTTATTTGTCTGTCAATGAAAATCATATTTGTAAACATCATTTATACGAATCTTACTGCCTGTATTTTAGTTAACCTGACCTGACCTGTTTTCGGAGTTTTCGATGTTTCATTTTTTCTGATTTTTTTTTTTTGGGCTTTTGTTTTCAGAGTTTTCGATATATTTTTTTCTCGTAATTTTCGGTGTTTGTGTTATTCTCTCCACGAGTTTTCGTCTTTCAGCACCATGATGCAATTACCGCGAGAATCAGTTATCGTATTTACCTGACGGGCTGTGGTGGGGAAATGAGTATGAAAAAGGTATTACGTGTTTAGTGAGCCTCGGTAATGGCTGTTGGTAGTGAGTGTGTGTTATTAGTGACCTCAAACTGGTGTGTGTGTGGGGGAGTGTGTGGGTGGGGGTGTGTGGGTGTGGGGAGTGTGTGGGTGGGGGTGTGTGTGGGGGTGTGGTGGGTGGGGGTGGGGTGTGTGGGTGGGGGGTGTGTGGGTGTGTGTGGGTGGGGGGAGTGTGTGTGGGTGGGGTGTGTGTGGGTGGGGGTGTGGGGGGGAGGGTGTGTGGGGGTGTGTGTGTGTGTGTGGCATCATTCTCCCTATTTAACACAGCAAAATACAGAGTGGATGCGTGTTAAGGTAGATAGCATAAAATAGATAATGATTCTATAGCTAACATTGGTTGTGTTTGCTTCCTCTTCCTCCTGTTCTCCTTCCATTCATTTTCCTCCCATTCCCCTCGTCTCTCCTTCTTCCCCTCGTCTCTCCTCCCTTCCCCTCGTCTCTCCTCCCTTCCCCCTCGTCTCTCCTCCCCTTCCCCTCGTCTCCTCCCTCTCCCTTCCTCGTCCCCCTTCCCCTCGTCCCCTCCCTTCCCCCTCGTCCTCCTCCTCCCCTCCCTCCTCCCTCTCCCTCCCTCCCCTTCCCCCCGTCCTCTCCCTCCTCTCGTCCTCCTCCCCTCCCCTCGTCCTCCTCCCTCCCCCCTCGTCCCCTCCCCTTCCCCTGTCCTCCTCCCCCCTCCCTCTCGTCCTCCTCCCCCCCTCTCGTCCTCCTCCTCCCCCCTCGTCCCCCTCTCCTCCCCCTCGTCCTCCTCTCCTCCCCTCGTCCTCCTCCCCTTCTCCCCTCCCCCCCTCCCCTCCCCCTCCTCCCCTCCCTCCCCCTCCCCTCCTTCCCCCTCGTCCTCCTCCCCTCCCCCTCGTCCCCTCCCCTTCCCCCCTTCGTCCTCCTTCCCTTCCCCTCTTCCTCCTTCGTCCTCCTCCTCCCCTTCCCCCCTCGTCCTCCTCCCTCCCTTCCCCCCCCTCTCCTCCTCCCCTTCCCCCTCTCCTCCTCTCCTCCCCCCTCTCCTCCCTCCCCTTCCCCTCGTCCTCCCCTTCCCCCTGTCCTCCTCCCCCCCCCTCGTCCTCCCCCCCTCCCCCTCGTCCTCCCCTCCCTCCCCCTCGTCCTCCTCCTCCCTCCTCCCCTCCTCCTCCCCTCCCTCTCCTCCCTTCCCCTCGTCTCTCTCTCCCCTTCCCCCCTCGTCCCCTCCCCTCTCTCCTCCCCTCCCCCTCGTCTCCTCCTCCCCTCCCCCTCGTCCTCCTCCCCTCCCCCTCGTCCTCCTCTCCTCCTCCCCCCCTCGTCCTCCTCCCTCCCCCCCTCCCTCCTCCCTCCCCCCCTCCCCCCTCACCCTCCCCCTCCCCCTCCCCCCTCGTCCCCCTCCCCTCTCCTCCCTCCCCCCTCTCCCCCTCCCCCCCCCTCATCCTCCTCCCCTCCCCCCTCCCCTCCCCTCTCCCCTCCCTCCCTCGTCCCCTCCCCCCCTCGCCCTCCTCCCCTTCCCCCTCGTCCTCCTCCCCTTCCCCTCGTCCTCCTCCCTTCCCCCTCGTCCTCCTCCCTTGGGTGTTGTGTGTCTGGTCTATCACACTAAGACTCGAAAGTGCAAGAAGTCCACCAGTGTGTGTGTGTGTGTGTGTGTGTGTGTGTGTGTGTGTGTGTGTGTGTGTGCGGTCTCGAGGTAATTGACCAGAGAGGAGAAAGAAAAGAAGAAGAAAAGAAGAGGAAAAGAAGTGGAAGAGAGGCAGTTGGCTCCTATACCCATTAACTATCTAGACATTTTTCTTAAAGATCGCCGTATACCAAACTTAGTCCAGAGCTCCTGTAATCTCTCTCTCTCTACGCTTATGTACGAACCCTCCCTCCCCTCTCTCTCCCAGCGGTGCGTCATATATAGTCCTCTCACCCATCAGCTGGCAGCCCTCTCCCTCCCTCCCTCCCTCCCTCCCTCCATCACCAGAAGCAGCGCCACTCAGACGCCGCAACGGATCAGTTTTAATTGACATTGTTTTGTACAGCCCGAGCAATATGTGGCGTGGTGGTGGTGGTGGGGGTGGTTGTGGTAGAGAAGGTGGAGATGGTAGTAGTGGTAGAGGTGGTGGAGATGGTGTAGATAGTTGTAGTGGTGGTGATGGTGAAAGAGGATGTGGTGGTATTGTGCTGTGTTCGGTGGTGGTGGTAGTAGTCCTTCATCTCGCTTGTTGCCTCCTCCTCCTCCCCCCTACCTCTCATCCCGCCATTCATGTTGTTTACGTTAAAGCTGTCGGGAACACCTGGGCTCTATCGGTCTTGAAATGTATTTTTATGGCTTTTTATTATTTTCTATTTATTCTAAGTTTATTATACTTGTTTTTGTTTAATATTTTCTATTATTTATTTATTCTGTTTATTTTAAGTTCATTATACTTGTTTTTTTAAGTATTTTCTGTTATTTATTTATTCTGTTTATTTTAAGTTTATTATACTTGTTTTTTTAATATTTTCTATTTATTTATTCTGTTTATTTTAAGTTCATTATCTTTTTTTACATGTGTGTTGATTTAGGTCAGTGAACCCGGCCGACCTCCCCACTCTGTAAATACTTCACCCAATCTTCACTCAGTCCCAAACTTTTGTAAACAATGATAATAATTAAATGGGGTTTTACCTGTGAATATGATTTTTTGTTGGTGTTCTAAATTCTTAGGGTTCTGTGAGGGGTAAATTGTTCTAAATGTCAGGGTTTCTATTAAAGGTCCTCTCTGAATAAATCCAGTATCGTATTTTTGGTGTAGCTGTTAAACTTGTGATATTTTAAGATTTTGTGTGTGTGTGTGTTTTGTGTGTGTGTGTGTGTGTGTGTTGTGTGTGTGTGTGTGTGTACACCCATTACCTCCACCGCCGTCCTTACGACTACGAAATACAGCAGAGTGAAGGAGCTGTGAGCGAGGGGGGGAGGGGGGTGGACAATGGGACCTGAATTAATTCTGCCCCCTGCCTCTGCAATGGAGTTATATGCAAACGCTCTCTCTCTCTCTCTCTCTCTCTCTCTCTCTCTCTCTCTCTCTCTTTTATTCGCCTCTCTGTTTTCGCTTTTTATTCTGTCTGTTTATCTATTTCTGCATCTATTTTCTCTATTAATTGTCTGTCACACACACACACACACACACACACACACGTACGTCTCCTCCGGGCTGCTGGTCGCCGTACTCAAGGCTCTAGCTCCCGCTCATCCACTGCTCCTGAAGCCGCTGGACCGACACAATTTACGTCGCTGGAGCAGTAGCAATAACCGTAGCAGCAGCAGTAACCACAACAAAACAACAACAGCAACAGCAAAACAGCAACAGCAACAACAACAACAACAAAACGACACCAACAACAAGAGCATCAACATCAACAATAACAGCATCAAGTACAGTAGCAGCAGTAACAACAACAACAACAACAATAAGGACAGTGATTAGCTTATCATACGCTGGCCACTGAGACTTGGTGCAGTCAACGGCGGCACGCAACGGTGACCTGGAGGCGGCAACAAGCACACCATTGAGGGAGAAACACCAACACCCGCAGCAAATTCGTCGTCGCGGGAATAGCAAGACTTCCTACCACCGGATACTGAGGAGTGCCCCGGAATTAATAGAAGCAGCACCAACAGCGACAACAGCAGCATCAGAGACAGCAGCAGCAGCACCAACAGCAACAACAGGAGTAGAGTGAGGTGGAGGGAGTGGGGCGCGGAGGTTCACAGGAAGTAGCAAGTGGTGGCGGTAAAGTATGAAAACACAAAGGCAACAACAATACCCTAGCCGACGTGACGGATAGCTGCTGTACCTTACACCCCCCACCTACCTACCTTCCCCCCCCCCTCTCTCTCTCTCTCACACACACACGAGAGAGAGAGAGAGTGAGAGACTGCCCATCCAGTAACTATCTAAAGGCTCAACTATTACATCATAGCAATAAATCGTCCGGCCTTCACCACCTCGGCACACACAGTCAGGTATTGAGCTGTGAGGCGGGACATAACCAGCGGACCATGAGGCGGGGCTGTCAGAGGAAGTCATTAGTGGCAATAAGGTGAGGTGTTTTCCCAGGACTGTGGTGGGAGAGGATGGTGCTCACGAGTCTGTCTGTACACACACACACACACACACACACCCCTCGTTTAATATAGTATTTTGAAGGGAGAAATTGTATCTCAACCGGATGCAGTAGTTTAAAAGTTTCAATGTTAATCGGATCTATGTTAATCGGATGTCCGTTAAGTGGATGCACGTTAAACGGATGCTTGGTAGTAGGCAGCTATCAAACAGGGAGGTACTACCGCCTGGGAAGATATTGGAAGCATAATGTGTTGTCTAATGGTAGACCCTGCTGCTATATGGCATCACGAAAATTGTGACTGACTTTCTGCCTCATTTACACACAAATGCAGGGTCTCAATTGTTTCTCTTACTTTGACAACACAACATTCTTCTCTCACACAAACACACACATACACACTGTCGCCTCGCACTCTCCTTACATTCACTTCTCACATTCTATTTACACACTCACACATTCCTCACACACTCCTCACACATTCCTCACACACTCCTCACACATTCCTCACACACTCCTCACACACTCCTTACACACCTTCACGTCTCAGGTCGGTATAATTCCCATATTTCTTCATTGTATCATCCTCCTCCTCTTGCTCCTCCTGTTCCTCCTTCTCCTCCTCCTCTTGTCCTCCTCCTTTTGCTTCCCCTCTTGCTGTTGCTCCTTCTCCTCCTCCTCCTTCTCTTGCTGCTCCTCCTCCTACTCTTCCTCCTCCTCCTGTTCCTCTTCCTGTTCCTCTTACTCCTCTTCCTGTTACTCCTCTTCTCACTTACTGCCGTTTGCACTCTGCTGATTATCCTGTCACTCGTGAGCCAGGTGTGTGTGGTTCAGGTAGGTGAGGGCATTATGCTCTTGCTCTCTGCTGGCTTAGTGTCAGCTTAGAGACACCAGTCCCCCTACTGCTGTAACACCAGTCCCCCTGCCAGCCACAACACCCTGTCCCCACAGCCACCAACACCAGTCCCCCCTACAGCTACAACACCAGTCCCCCTACAGCGACAACACCAGTCCCCCCCCCACAGCTACAACACCAGTCCCCTACAGCCACAACAACACCAGTCCCCCACAGCTGGCTAACACCAGTCCCCCCACTGCTGCAACACCAGTCCCCACAGCTACAACACCAGTCCCCACAGCCACAACACCAGTCCCCCCACATCTACAACACCAGTCCCCTACTGCTGTAACACACCAGTCCCCTACAGCCACAGTAACACCAGTCCCCCATACAACACACCAGTCCCCACAGCCACAACACCAGTCCCCCCACAGCCACAAAAGACCAGTCCCCTACAGCTAGCAACACCAGTCCCCCTACTACAACAATCTGTCCCCCCACAGCTACAACACCAGTCCCCCACAGCCACAACACCAGTCCCCCCACAGCGACACATCAGTCCCCCCACAGCCACAACACCAGTCCCCCCACAGCTGGCAACACCAGTCCCCCCACAGCCACACAACACCAGTCCCCCACAGCCACAACACCAGTCCCCCCCACAGCTGCCAAACAACACCAGTCCCCCTACAGCTACAACACCAGTCCCCCACAGCCACAACACCAGTCCCCCCACAGCCACAACACCAGTCCCACAGCCACAACACCAGCATCCACAGCTGCAACACCAGTCCCCCCACAGCCACAACACCAGTACCCTACAGCTGCAACACCAGTCCCCCTACAGCTACAACACCAGTCCCCAGCGCCACAACACGTCCCCTACAGCCACAACACCAGTCCCCTACAGCGACAATATCAGTCCCCCTACAGCTGTAACACCAGTCCCCCTACAGCTACAACACCAGTACTCCTACAGCTGCAACACCAGTCCCCCTACAGCTGTAACACCAGTCCCCCTACAGCTACAACACCAGTACTCCTACAGCTGTAACACCAGTCCCCCTACAGCTACAACACCAGTACTCCTACAGCTGCAACACACTCGCCACTACATAGATCAGTGTTGAATTTCAAGGTTCTTGTTTTGTGTTTTATTCATGAAACTCTTGTACTGTACATGTATCTGTAATTTGCTGTACTGACACTCTTAATTCTGTAACATAGCAACATCACTTAATCATACCATTACTCTTTAATCCTACAACATGAAACAACGTCACCCTTTAATCGTGTAATATGAAGCAACATCACTTTAGTCCTCCAACATGAAGCAACATCACTCTCTAGTCCTGTAATATGAAGCAACATCACTTAATCCTCCAACATGAAGCAACATCACTTTTAATCCTCCAACATGAAACAACATCACTCTTTAATCCTGTAATAAGAAGCAGCATCACTTTTTAATCCTGCAATATGAAGCACCATCACTCTTTTGTCTTGCAAATATAGCTAATACTCTTAATCCTCCAACATGAAGCAAACATCACTTTTTAGTCCTGCAATATGAAGCAACATCACTTTAAACCTCCAACATGAAGCAACATCACTTTTAGTCCTGTAATATGAAGCAACATCACTCTTAGTCCTGCAATATGAAGCAACATTACTCTTAATCCTCCAACATGAAGCAACATCACTCTTTAATCCTGCAACATGAAGCAACATCACTTAATCCTCCAACATGAAGCAACATCACTTTAGTCCTGAAATATGAAGCAACATCACTTTAGTCCTGCAATATGAAGCAACATTACTCTTTAATCCTCCAACATGAAGCAACATTACTCTTTAATCCTCCAACATGAAGCAACATCACTCTTTAATACTGCAACATGAAGCAACATCACTCTTAATCCTAAAAACATGAAGCAACATCACTTTAATCCTGCAACATGAAACAACATCACTTTTAATCCTCCAACATGAAGCAACATCACTCTTTTAATCCTGCAACATGAAGCAACATCACTTTAATCCTCCAACATGAAGCAACATCACTCTTTAGTCTTGCAACATCACTTTATCCCTGCAACATGAAACAACATCACTCTTTAATCCTGGAACATGAAGCAACACCACTTTTTAATACTGTAATATGAAGCAACATCACTCTTTAATCCTGCAACATGAAGCAACATCACTTTAATCCTCCAACATGAAGCAACATCACTCTTTAGTCCTCAACATGAAGCAACATCACTTTTATCCTGCAACATGAAACAACATCACTCTTAATCCTGCAACATGAAGCAACATCACTTTAATACTGTATATGAAGCAACATCACTTTTAATCCTGCAACATGAAGCAACATCCCCCTTTAATCCGCAACATGAAGCAACATCACTTTAATCCTGCAATATGAAGCAACATCACTCTTAATCCTAAAAATGAAGCAACATCACTTTTAATCCTGCAACATGAAGCAACATCACTTCTTTAATCCTGTAATATGAAGCAACATCACTTTATCCTAAAGCAACATCACTTAATCCTGCAATATGAAGCAACATCACTTAATCAATAAGCAACATCACTCTTTAATCCCAATGAAGCAACATCACTTACCTGTAATATGAAGCAACATCACTTTTAATCTGCAATATGAAGCAACATCACTTAATCCTGCAAACAAAGCAACATCACTTTAATCCTGTAATATGAAGCAACATCACTCTTAATCCTGTAATATGAAGCAACATCACTCAACCTGTATGAAGCAACATCACCTTAATCCTGCAACATGAAGCAACATCACTCTTTAATCCTGAAACATGAAGCAACATCACTCTTTAATCCTGCAACATGAAGCAACATCACCTCTGATCTTTTGTTTGTATATTTTAACGTGTGATTCCTAATTCCATTTTCTCTCCTGCTATAGTCTTGACACACACACACACCCCCCCACCCCCCACGCAGCACCCCACACCCCCCACACACACACACACACCCACACTACACCCCCACACACACACACCCCCCCCACACACACACTCCACACTACACCCCACACCCCCCCCACACACACCCCCCATGACACCCCCTCACACCCCCCACACACACCCCACACCCCACGCACACACACACCCCCCACACCCCCCAACACACACACCCACACTACACCCCCACACACACCTCACACACACTGCACACACACCCTCACACACTACACACCCCACACATTTCATCTTAATGGTAAGATAGCTGACATATTAAGGATTGCATCACTTGCACTCAGTAATCATATCAAGTTCTCATGTACAGAACCAAATACACAATGCTTAAATACCTCTCAAATGTGAATAAAGTGTGAGGCCAGATATACTGCTCACACGCCTGTTCTCACGCACGGTGAATAAGTTACCCTCTATGTATAGAACTAAACAAATAATGTAAATGAAATATTGTGTAACTTTCGGTGCTATAATATCCTGACAAATCAAGCATTTATTATGACCCCTTTGTAACCCTACTTGTATCCTTGGTGCTACTGCTCACAGGATGAGAGTGTGTGGGGTGCATAAAGAAGCCACAGGCGCAAAATCAAAATAAAAACCACACACACACCCCCCACACACACCACACTACACCCCCACACACACCCCCACACACACAACTCCACACACACCCCCCACACACACCCCCCCACACACACCCCCACACACACACCCTCCCCACACACCACACACACACACAAATACCACACCCCCACACACACACCACCCCTCAACACACCCCACACACACACACACACCCCTACAGTTACCCCTCAAACATATTCCCCATGAATAACCAACCACTCTCCAAACTTTCTCCTGATTCACTTTTGATTTTATCTCTGTTCAGAGAGAATGTTGTCCCACACCGCCAATTTGACACTCTATAACAAACAACAATAACAACAACAACAACACCTTCTCAACAACTACAACAACAGTATCAACAACAACAATCAACAATATATAATAACAACAACAACAACAACACCTTCTAAATAATAATAACAACAATCTCAAAATAAACAACAACACCTTCAACAATAATAACAATAACAACTTTAACAATAATAATAACACCTTCAATAATAACAACAACACCTTCAACAATAACAACAACACTTTCAACAACAACAACAACACCTTCAAATAATAACAACAAATAATTAACTTCAATAATAACAATAAATTCTCTAATAACAACAACAATAACTTCAAAATAATAACAACAACATCAACAATAACAAAAAACCTTCAACAACAATACCTTCAACAATAACAACAACACCTTCAACAACAACAACAACACCTTCAACAACAACACCTTCAACAATAACAACAACACCTTCAACAATAACAACACCTTCAACAATAACAACAACAACTTCAACAATAACAACACCTTCAAATAATAACAACAAATAACAACAACACTTCAACAATAACAACAACACCCTTCAAATAATAACAACAACAACAACAACAACACCTTTCAACAATAACAACACCTTCCAACAATAACAACAACAACAATATCAACAATAACAAACATCTTCAATAATAACAACAACACCTTCAACAATAACAACAACACCTTTCAATAAACAAATAACAATAACAACAACACTTTTAAATCAATAAATAACAACACTTTCAAAATAACAACAAATACCTTCAATAATAATAACAACAAACAACAACAACACCTTTCAAACAATAAATAAACAAACACCTTCAACAATAACAACAAATAACAACTTCAACAATAATAACACTTTCAACACAAACAACAACACTTTCACAATAACAACAATAATAACTTCAATAATAACAACACCTTCAACAATAACAACAACACCTTCAACAATAAACAACAACACCTTCAACAATAACAACAATACCTTCAACACAACAACAAATACCTTCAACAATAAACAAAAATACCCTTCAACAATAACAATAACACTTCAACAATAACAACAACAACAATTTCAACAACAAATACTTCAAATAATAACAAAACACTTTCAACAATAACAACAACACTTTCAACAATAATAACAATAACTTCAAATACAATAAACAACACCTTCAACAATAACAACAACACCTTCAACAATAACAACAATACTTTCAACAACAACATCAACAATAACAACAACACTTCAACAACAACAACAACAACACCTTCAACAACAACACCTTCAACAACAACAACAACACCTTCAACAATAACAACAACAATCACCAACAACAACAACAACACCTTCAACAATAACAACAACACCTTCAACAATAACAACAACACCTTCAACAATAACAACAACAACTTCAACAATAACAACAACACCTTCAACAACAACAACAACAATACCTAAATAACAACAAATAACACCTTCAACAATAACAACAATACCTTCAACAATAACAACAACACTCTTCAACAATAAACAAACAACACCTTCAACAATAACAACAACATCTTCAACAATAACAACAACACTCTTCAACAACAACAACAACACCTTCAACAATAACAACAAATAACACCTTCAAAATAATAACAACACCTTCAACAATAACAACAACACCTTCAACAATAACAACAACACCTTCAACAATAACAACAACACCTTCAACAATAACAACACCTTCAACAATAACAACAACACCTTCAACAATAACAACAACACCTTCAACAATAACAACAACACTTCAACAATAACAACAACATCTCAACAATAACAACAACACCTTCAACAATAACAACAACACCTTCAACAATAACAACAACAACACCTTCAACAACAACAACAAAACCAGGCAGCAACGAACACGTCAACCACCAACAGAATTTGTAGTTTTTGTATTTCGTTTTCTCTCCCCCCTCTCTGTTCGTTCAAAAGTTGATCACTTGCTTCTCTCTCTCCTGACCTGAACACTGACCCAAAAGGCTGACTGAATTCTGAGTTGTTGTGGTGTGTGTGTGTGTGTGTGTGTGTGTGTGTGTGTGTGTGTGTGGCTCTCAGTACAGAACACAAACTGACTCTTTCCTCAAATTAACATCTTTTTCACTTTTTGTTGATCTGTTGTGATTCTCTTAGAAAAAGCTATGGGAGGGAGGGGCAGGACAGGGTAGTGCCAAGGGAGGGAGGGAGAGACAGGGTAGAAGTGAGGGAGGGGGAAGTAGACAGGTAGTGCCATGGGAGGGAGGGAAGTAGACAGAAAGCAAGGGAGGGAGGGAAGTAGACAGGGTGAAAGCAGTGGGAGAGAGGGAAGAGACAGGGTAAAGCATGGGAGGGAGAAGTAGACAGGGTAGTGACATGGGAGGGAGGGAAGTAGGACAGGGAAAGCAGGGAGGGAGGAGACAGGTAGTGCCATGAGGGAGGGAAGTAGACAGAAAAGAAGGGAGGAGGAGGGAGGGTAGCCAGTGGGAGGGAGGAGGTAGACAGGGTAGGCCATGGAGGGAGGAGACAGGGTAGTGCCAAGGAGGGAGGGGAGGTAGACAGGTAAAGCCAAGGGAGAGGAGGAAAGTAGACAGGGAGAAAGCTACGGGAGGGAGGGAGGTAGACAGGAGGCAGGGAGGGAGGGCAGGACAGGGAAAGGGAGGGAGGGGAGACAGGGTAGGCAATGGGAGGGGAGGAAGTAGACAGGTAGAGCAAGGGAGGGAGGGAAGTAGACAGGAAAACAAGGGAGGGAGGGAGGTAGACAGGGTAGCACAAGGGAGGGAGGAAGTAGACAGGAAAGCAAGGAGGGAGGAAGACAGAGTGCAATGAGGGAGGGAAGAGACAGACCAAGGGAGGAAGGAGGTAGACAGGGAAAAGCAAGGGGAGGGAGGAAAGTAGACAGGGGAAGCCAAGGGAGGAGGGAAGAGACAGGGTGAAAAGGGAGGAGGAGGTAGACAGAAAAGCAAGGGAGGGAAGGAAGAGACAGGAAAAGCAAGGAGGGAGGAAAGACAGGGTAAGCCAGAGGGAGGGAGGTAGACAGGTAGGCAATGGGAGGGAGGAGGTAGACAGGGTAGCCAAGGAAGGAGGGAAAAGACAGGCAGTGCCAAGGGGAGGGAGGAAAGACAGGTAGTGCCATGAGAGGAAGAGACAGGTTAGTGCCATGGGGGAGGGCAGACAGGGAAAAGCATGGGAGGGGAGGGAAGTAGAGACAGGGAAGTGCCATGGGGAGGGGAGGAGATAGGACAGGGTAGTGCCATGGGGAGGGAGGGCAGACAGGGAGAAAGCATGGGAGGGAGGAAGTAGACAGGTAGCAGGAGGGAGGAAGTAGACAGAAAGCAAGGGAGGGAGGAAGAGACAGGGTAGGTGCCAAGGAGGGAGGGAAGAAGACAGGGTAGTGCCAGGGAGGGAGGGAAGTAGACAGGGTAAAGCAAGGGAGGGAGGAAGACAGGGTAAAGCAATGGGAGGGAGGGAAGTCAGACAGGAAGCAAAGGGAGGGAGGGGGAGGTAGACAGGGTAGTGCCATGGGAGGAGGGAAGTAGACAGGTAGTGCCAAGGGAGGGAGGAAGAGACAGGGTAGTGCCAAGGAGGGGAGGGAAGTAGACAGGGAAAAGCATGGGAGGGGAGGGAGGCAGACAGGGTAAAAGCAGGGGAGGGGAGGAAGAGACAGGGTAGTGCCAAGGGAGGGAGGGGGTAGACAGGGGTAGTGCCAAGGGAGGGAGGGAAGTAGACAGGGTAGTGCCAAGGGAGGGGAGGAAGTAGGACAGGGTAGTGCCAGGAGGGGAGGGAGGTAGACAGGTAGTGCAAGGGGAGGGAGGGAAGTAGACAGAAAAGCAAGGAGGGAGGAAGTAGACAGGAAAGCATGGGGAGGGAGGGAAGACAGGTGCCAAGGGGAGGAGGGGAAGTAGACAGAAACCAAGGAGGAGGAAGAGACAGGGAAAAGCAAGGAGGGAAGAGACAGGGTAGCCAAGGGGAGGGAGGCAGACAGGGTAGTGCCAAGGGAGGGAGGGAAGTAGACAGGGTGAAAGCAAGGGAGGAGGAAGAGACAGGGTAGAGCCAAGGGAGGAGGGAAGTAGACAGAAAAGCAAGGGAGGGAGGGAAGTAGACAGGGAAAAGCAAGGGGAGGGAAGAAGAGACAGGTACCATGGGAGGAGGAGGTGAGACAGAAAAGCAAGGGAGAGGGAGGGGCAGACAGGGGTAGTGCCAAGGGAGGGGAGGAAGTAGACAGGGTAGTGCCAAGGGAGGGAGGGAAGTAGACAGGGTAAAGCCAAGGGGAGGAGGTAGACAGGGTAGTGCCATGGGAGGGAGGAAGTAGACAGGGTGAAAAGCATGGGGAGGGAGGAAGTAGAGGGTAGGGTGCCATGGGAGGGAGGAAGTAGAGACAGGTAGTGCCAGGGAGGAGGGAAGAGACAGGGTAGTGCAAGGGAGGGAAGGAAGTAGAGCAGGAGTAAAGCCAAGGGAGGGAGGAAGCAGACAGGGTAGTGCCATGGGGAGGGGAGGGGAGGCAGACAGGGTGCCAAGGGAGGGAGGAAGTAGACAGGGTAGTGCCAAGGGAGGGAGGGAAGTAGACAGGGTAGTGCCAAGGGAGGAGGAAGTAGACAGGGTAGTGCCAAGGGAGGGGAGGAAGCAGACAGGAGAAAAGCAAGGGAGGGAGGAGGTAGACAGGGTAGTGCCATGGGAGGGGGGAAGTAGACAGGGAGCTGCTGGGGAGAGGGGAGGAAGTAGACAGGGTAGTGCCAAGGGGAGGGAGGAAGTAGACAGGGGAAAAGGGAGGGAGGGAAGTAGACAGGGGTGCTAAGGGGAGGGAGGGAGGCAGACAGGAAAAAGCAGGGAGGGAGGAGGTAGGACAGGGTAAAGCATGGGGAGGAGGGAAGTAGACAGGGTAGTGCCAATGGGAGGGAGGAGGAAGGAGACAGGGTAGTGCCAAGGAGGGGAGGAGAAGGGACAGGGTAGTGCCATGGGAGGGAGGGAAGAGACAGGGTAGTACAAGGGAGGGAGGAAGTAGACAGGGTAGTGCCAAGGGAGGAGGAAGCAGACAGGGGTGAAACCAAGGGAGGGAGGAAGTAGACAGGGGAAAGCAAGGGGAGGGAGGGAAGCAGAGAGGGAGAAAAGCAAGGGGAGGGAGGAAGTAGACAGGGTAGTGCCATGGGGAGGAGGGAAGTAGTGAGTGTAGTGCCAAGGAGGGAGGAAGTAGACAGGGTGCCAAGGGAGGGGAGGGAAGTAGACAGGGTAGTGCCTGGAGGGAGGGAAGCACAGGGTAGAGCCAAGGAGGAGGAAGGAGACAGGGTAGTGCCATGAGGGAGGAAGCAGACAGGTAGGCCAAGGGAGGGAGGGGAGGAGACAGGGTAGAGCCAAGGAGGGAGGGAAGGTAGACAGAAAAGCAAGGGGAGGGAGGGAAGATAGACAGGGTAGTGCCAAGGAGGGAGGGAAGAGATCATGGGTAGGGCAAGGGAGGGAGGGAAGTAGACAGGTGAAAAGCAGAGGGAGGGGGAGGCAGACAGGAGAAAAGGAATGGGAGGAGGGAAGTAGACAGGGTGAAAGCATGGGGAGGAGGAAGTAGACAGGTAGAAGCAAGGGAGGGAGGGAAGAGACAGGGTAGTGCCAAGGAGGGAGGAAGAGACAGGGAGAAAAGCAGGGGAGGGAGGGAAGTAGACAGGCTGAAAAGCAAGGGAGGGAGGAAGAGACAGGGTGAAAAGAAGGGGAGGGAGGGAAGTAGACAGGGAAGGAGGGAGGAAGAGACAGGGTAGTGCCAGGGAGGGAGGAAGTAGACAGGTAGTGCCATGGGAGGGAGGAAGTAGACAGGGAAAAGCAAGGAGGAGGGAAGTAGACAGGGTAGGAGCCATGGGGAGGGGAGGGAGGTAGACAGGGTAGTGCTAAGGGAGGGGAGGGAAGTGAGACAGGGTAGTACATGGGAGGGGAGGGAGGGAGACAGAAAAGCAAGGGAGGGAGGGGAGGAAGACGGGTAGTGCCAAGGGGAGGGAGGGAAGTAGACAGGGTAAAGCTAAGGGAGGGGAGGGAGGTAGACAGGAAGCCAGGGAGGGGAGGAGAGGCAGGGACAGAAAAAGAGAAGCAGGAGGGAAGTAGACAGGGTGAAAAGCAAGGGAGGAGGAAGTAGACAGGGTAGTGCAAGGAGAGGGAGAAGTGACAGGGAAGTGACAAGGGAGGAAGAAGACAGGTAGTGCCAGGAGGAGAAAGCAGACAGGGTAAAAGCAAGGAGGAGAAGAGACAGGAAACTATGAGGGAGGGAAGCAGACAGAACCAAGTGAGGAGGAAGAGACATGGTAAGCCAATGGAGGGAGGGAAGCAGACAGGGTAGTGCCATGAGGGAGGGAGGGACAAGAAAGCCATGAGGGATGGAAGTAGACAGAGTAGTGTCATGAGATGGGAGTGAAGAGAAAGGGGAAAAGCTATGTGAGGGAGTGGAGGCAGACAAAAACGGGAGGGAGGGAGGCAGAAACAAGGTAGGTGCCATGGGAGGGAGGGAGGAGACAGGAGGCAAAGGGAGGAGGAAAGAGAAAAGCAAAGGGAGGGAGGGAAGTAGACAGAAGCTGCAGGAGGGAGGGATTGGGGCTGTACCAAGCACCTGGTAAAGCAGAGGCATGGCAGGTGAAAAATCCGGCGCATGGAGGCACCTCCAAAACACCTCCTCCCTCCTCCTTCCTCCAGTTTATACCGTATCTGTCCTCCATCCTCCTCCTTCCTCCTCCTCCCCCGTTTACCCTTACCTCCAGTCCTCCACTCTCCCCAAGAAGATTAAAAGAAAAATAGGAGAGAGAAGGCGAAATAATTAAACCTCAGGAATGGAAGATGAGAGAAAGAATAAACATAAAGAAGGAAGAAGAAGATACAGGAAAATAAGAAAAAAGGAGGAAGGAATAAAAGAGAAAAAGTAAATAGGAAGAAGGGGAATGAGAAGGAAGAAGAATGATGTTATGGTTAATGAATTTATTGACAATGCTTTTGAGTACAGCTTGTCTCTTCTGAGACTCAATCGTGTCTTGACACTGAGGGTGGTATCACTTCACAGCCACGCAGTGACAGAGGTTCATACACAAGAAAATAGATCATATCTGCCAGCCAGTATATATAGGTCAGTGTCATGTGGGTGATGTCACTGTTCACTGTTACGCAGGACAGTGGTTCATATACAGTAGAAGCCATATTTTATTTGAAGACCAATCAGTGTGGGCTAGCAGAAATTTTTGGATAAACAGCAAGAATGTCCTCAAGCACTCCAGGTTCAATGTAGTAATTACAAAAGAATGCCGTAACATCGCAAACACAATAATAAACACAATCACCCCACATGTATTGCCATATCGTCAGGAGAGAGGCAGGAGTAGATCTCTAGATGCGTCCGCCGGATTCGTTATTGTTATTTGTGGGGCCTCTTCACGGCCGCATTTTCTGCCTATGTGGGGAAAAGCCTTTATGGTGTTGCAGGATGAAAATGAGGGAGAGGTTTTGGGGGGAAGGAGAGGGAGAGGGTGGAGAGAGAGAGGCTGGAGGAGAGGTTTGGGGGAAGGAGGGAATAAAGTGGGGGGGAGGGAAGTGTGGGGGGAAGGAGGAAAGTTGGGGGAGGATGAGGAACTACGCGGGAAGAATGGAAGGATTGGGGAAGAGGAGAACTATGTGGGGAAGAAAGAAGGATTGAGGAACTGAAGAGGGAGGAGGAGGGAGGAGGAGAGGAAAAACAGCCTTAAGAAAGAACAACACAATAACGAGAGAACAAGTCTGGCGTTGTTGAGAAACGCGTGAAACAAGGTGCCAAAATATTCAGCGCCTTTCCCCGGTGTTAGTTTATTGAGGCAGAATAAACATAAATGTAAGTGTCGTCCTCCAAAGACTGCAACAGTGTAAACAGACGGCGCGAGGAACCAACGGCCTGTTTCTTTCTGATTTTATTTTTTATTTTTACGTTTATGATTTGTTTTTTTTTTCCCTACTTATGTGTGTTACGTGTATACTTAACGAGAGAGAGAGAGAGAGAGAGAGAGAGAGAGAGAGAGAGAGAGAGAGAGAGAGAGAGAGAGAGAGATGAACTTTAGGAACCAATCCCGGAATTAACGACGTCTATAAAAAAAAAATGAACACTTCAAGAGGTGAGCAATACGCAACTTGAAACGAAGCAATACCAGGA
>NW_024733409.1:0-13252 GCF_018991925.1 Homarus americanus
CCTCAGACACTCCCAGGTACAACTCAGGCACCCCAGGTACACCTCTGACATCTCCAGGTACACCGCTGACACTTCCAGGTACACCGATGACACTGCAAGATACACCTCTGACATTCCATGTACACCAGACACTTCCAGGTACACCTCAGACACCCCAGGTACACCCTCAGAAACTCCCAGGTACACCTCTGACACCCCAGGTACACAGCTGTCACTCCCAGGAACACCCTGACACTCCCAGGTACATCCTGACACCCCAGGTACACCTCTGATATTCCAGGTACACCTCTGACACTTCCAGATACACCTCTGACACCCCAGGTACACCAATCACACTCCCGGTACAACTCTGACACTCCCAGGTACACCACTGACACTACCAGGTACACCTCTGACACTCCCAGGTACACCCTGACACTGCAGGTACACCTCTGACACTCCAGGTACACTCTTATACGCCCAGGAACACCTCTGACACTCCCAGGTACACCCTGACACCCCAGGTACTCCTCTGACACTTCCAGTACACCGATGACACTGCAAGACACCTCTGACATTCCATGTACACCTCAGACACTCCAGGTACACCCCCAGACACCCAGGTACACCTCAGAAACCCCAGGTACACCTCTGACACTCCCAGGTACACAGCTGTCACTCCCAGGAACACCCCCTGACACTCCCAGGTACACCCCACCCCAGGTACACCCTGATATTCCCAGGTACACCTCTGACACTTCCAGATCACCCCTCTGACACCCCAGGTACACCAATCACACCCCACGTACAACTCTGACACTCCCCAGGTACACCACTGACACTACCAGGTACACCTCTGACACTCCCAGGTACACCTCTGACAGTCGCAGGTACACCTCTGACACTCCCAGGTACACCTCTGACATGCCCAGGTATACCTCTGACACTCCCAGGTACACCGCTGACACTCCCAAGTTCCCCGCTGACACTGCAAGATACACCTCTGACATTCCATGTACACCTGAGACACTTCCAGGTACACCTCAGACACCTCCCAGGTACACCTCAGACACTCCAGGTACACCTCTGACACTCCCAGGCACACTCTGACACCCCAGGTACTCCTTTGACGCTCCCAGGTACTCCTCCGAAACTGCCAGGAACACCTCTGACACCCCAGGTACACCTCTGACACTCCCATGTACACCTCAGACACTGCCAGGTACACCTCAGACACTGCCAGGCACCCCAGAAACTACCAGGTACAACCAGACACTACCAAGTACAGCTCATTCACTCCCAGGTACACCTCACACCCCAGGTACACCTCAGGCACTCCCAGGTACACCTCTGACACTTCCAGGTACACTGCTGACACTTCCAGGTACACCGATGACACTGCAAGATACCTCTGACATTCCATGTACACCTCAGACACTTCCAGGTACACCTCAGACATTCCCAGGTTCACCTCAGAAACTCCCACACCTCTGACACCCCAGGTACACAGCTGTCACTCCCAGGTACACCTTTGACACTTCCAGATGCACGCCTGACACTCCCAGGTACACCAATGACACTACCAGGTGCACCTCTGACACTCCCAGGTACACCTCCGATACTCCCAGGTATACCTCCGATACTCCCAGGTACACCTCAGACACTCCCTGGTTCACCTCTGACACTCCCTGGTTCACCTCTAACACTCCCTGGTACACCTCTGACACCCCAAGGTGCACCTCTTACACTCCCAGGTACACATCCGACACTCCAAGGTACACCTCTGACACTCCCATGTAACACCTCTGACACTCTTAGGTACTCCTCTGACACTCCCTGGTACACCTCTGACACTCCCAGGTACACCTCTTACACTCCCTGGTTCTCCCCTGACACTCCCAGGTACACCTCAGACACTCCAAGGTACACCTCAAACACTCCCAGGTACACCTCAGACACTCCCAGTTACATCTCTGACACTCCCAGGTGCACCTCTGACACTCCCAGGTAAACCTCTGACATTCCCAGGTACACCCGTGACACTACCAGGTACTCCTCTGACACTGCCAGGTACACCTCATACACTGCCAGGTACACCTCAGACACTCCCAGGTGGACCTGTGATACTCCCAAGTGCACCTCTGACACTCCCAGGCACACCTCTGACACTCCAAGGTACACCTCTGACACTCTAAGGTACACCAATGACACTACCAGGTACACCTCTGACATTCGCAGGTACTACTCTGACACTCCCAGGTACACCTCAGACACTCCCAGGTACACCTTAGACACTCCCAGGTACACCTCAGACACTCCCAGGTACATCTCTGACACTCCCAGGTACACCTCTGACATTCCCAGGTAAACCTCCCAGGCATTCCCAGGTACCGGTGACTTGCTCAGGTACTCTCTGACACTGCCAGGTACACCTCACTTGCACTGCCAGGTACACCTCCAGACACTCCCCGGGTGGGCCTGTGACACTCCCAAGGCACCTCTCTGGCCTCCCAGGTAAACCTCTGACATTCCCAGGTACACCCGTGACACTCCCAGGTACTCCTCTGACACTGCCAGGTACACCTCATACACTGCCAGGTATACCTCAGACACTACCAGGTGGACCTGTGACACACCCAAGTGCACCTCTGACACTCCCAGGCACACCTCTGACACTCCAAGGTACACCTCTGACACTCCAAGGTACACCGCGGACACTCCCAGGTACACCGCTGACACTGCCAGATACACCTCTGACACTCCCTGTACACCTCAGACACTTCCAGGTACACCTCAGGCACTCCCAGGTACACCTCAGACACTCCCAGTTACACCCCTGACACTCCCAGGTACACCTCTGACACTCCCAGGTACTCCTCTGACACTCCCAGGTACACCTCTGACACTCCCAGGTACACCTCTGACACTCCTTGGTACTACTCCGGCCTCAAAGAACCTCAGACACTCCCAGGTACACCTCAGACAATCCCAGGTACACCTCAGACACTCCCAGGTACATCTCTGACACTCTCAGGTACACCTCTGACACTCCCAGGTAAACCTCTGACATTCCCAAGTACACCCCTAACACTCCCAGGTACGCCTCTGACACTCCCAGTTACACCTCCGACACTCCCAGTTACCCCCCTGACATTCCCAGGTACACCCCTGAGAACTCCCAGGTACACCTCTGATACTCCCAGGTACACCTCTGACACTTCCGGATACACCTCTGACACTCCCAGGTACACCAATCACATTCCCAAGTACAACTCTGACACTACCAGGTACACCTCTGACACTACCAGGTACACCTCTGACACTCCCAGGTACACCTCTGACACTTCCAGGTACACCCCTGACACTTCCAGGTACACCCCTGACACTTCAAGTACACCTCTGACACTCCCAGGTACACCAATGACACTCCCAGGTACACCACTGACACTTCCTGGTACACCTCTGACACTCCAGGTACACCAACGACACCCCCAGGCACACCTCTGGACACTTCCAGGCACACCTCTGACACTTCCAGGTACACCTCTGACACTCCCAGGTACACCTCTGACAATCCCTGGTACACTTCTGACACTCTCAGGAACACCTCTGACACTTCCAGGTACACCTCTGACACTCCCAGGTAAACCTCTGACATTCCCAGGTACACCTCTGATACGCCCAGGTATACCTCTGACACTCCCAGGTATACCTCTGACACTCCCAGGTACACCTCTGACACTCCCAGGTACACCGATGACACTGCAAGATACACCTATGACATTCCATGTACACATTAGACACTTCCAGGTAAACCTTAGACACTCCCAGGTACACCTCAGACACTCCCAGTTACACCTCTGACACTCCCAGGTACACCGCTGTCACTCCCAGGTACACCCCTAACACTCCCACTTACACCCCTGACACTCCCAGGTACACCTCTGACAATCCCAGGTACACCTCAGACAATCCCAGGTACACCGCTGACACTTCCAGGTACATCCCTGACACTTCCAGGTACACCTCTGACACTCCCAGGTACACCAATGACAATCCCAGGTACACCAATGACACACTCAGGTACAAGTCTGATACTTCCAGGTACACCCCTGCCACTTCCAGGTACACCAATGATACTCCCAGGTACACCGCTGACACTCCCAGGTACACCGCTGACACTGCCAGGTACACCTCAGACACTCCCAGGTAAAGCTCAGACACTCCCATGAACACCTCAGACACTCCCAGGTGCACCTGTGACACTCCCAAGTGCACCTCTGACACTCACAGGCACACCTCTGACACTCCCAGGTACACCTCCGACACTCCCAGGTACACCTCTGACACTCCCAGGTACACTTCTCACACACCCTGGTACACCTTTGACACTCCCAGGTACACCTCTCATACCCCCAGGTACACCTCTGACACTTCCAGATACACCTCTGACACTCCCATGTACACCAATGATACTACCAGGTACACCTCTGACACTCCCAGGAACACCTCCATTACTCCCAGGTACACCTCCGATACTCCCAGGTACACCTCAGACACTCCCTGGTTCACCTCTGACACTTCCAGATACACCTCTGACACTCCCAGGTACACCATTGATACTACCAGGTACACCTCTGACACTCCCAGGTACACCTCCGATACTCCCAGGCACACCTCTGACACTCCCAGGTACACCTCCGATACTCCCAGGTACACCTCCGATACCCCAGGTACACTTCAGACAATCCTCTGCTTCACCTCTGACACTCCCTGGTTCACCCTGTCACCCCTGGTACACCTCTGACACTCCAGGCACACCTCCACACTCCCTGGTTCTCCCCGACACCCCAGGTACACCTCAGACACCCCAGGTACACCCTGACACTCACAGGTACTACTCTGACACTCCCATGTACACCTCTGACACTCCCAGGTACACCTCTGACACTCCCAGTTACACCTCCGGACACTCCCGGTTACACCCCTGACACTCCCAGGTACACCCCTGACACTCCCAGGTACACCTCTGACACTCCCAGGTCACCTCTGACACCCCAGGTACACCTCTGACACTCCCAGTTACACCTCCACACTCCCAGTTACACCCCTGACACTCCCAGGTACACCGCTGACACTCCCAAGAACACCTCTGATACTCCCAGGTACACCTCTGACACTTCCAGATACACCTCTGACACTCCCAGGTACACCTCAGAAACTACCAGGTACAAATCAGACACTCCCAAGTACAGCTCATTCACTCCAGTACACTCAGACACTCCCAGGTACACCTCAGGCAAATCTCTACTCCAGGTACACCGCTGACACTTCCAGGTACACCGATGACACTGCAAGATACACCTCTGACATTCCATGTACACCTCAGACACTTCCAGGTACACCTCAGACACCCCAGGTACACCTCAGAAACTCCCGCACACCTCTGACACTCCCAGATACACAGCTGTCACTCCCAGGAACACCCCTGACACTCCCAGGTACACCCCTGACACTCCCAGGTACACCCTGATATTCCCAGGTACACCTCTGACACTTCCAGATACACCTCTGATACGCCCAGGAACACCTCTGACACTCCCGTACACCTCTGACACCCCAGGTACTCCTGACACTTCCAGGTACCGATGACACTGCAAGATACACCTCTGACATTCCATGTACACCTCAGACACTTCCAGGCACCCTCAGACACTCCCAGGTACACCTCAGAAACTCCCAGGTACCCTCTGACACTCCCAGGTACACAGCTGTCACTCCCAGGAACACCCCTGACACCCAGGTACACCCCGACACCCAGGTACACCCTGATATTCCCAGGTACACCTCTGACACTTCCAGATACACCTCTGACACTCCCAGGTACACCAATCACACTCCCACGTACAACTCTGACACCCCAGGTACACCACTGACACTACCAGGTACACCTCTGACACTCCCAGGTACACTCTGACAGTCGCAGGTACACCTCTGACACTCCCAGGTACACCTCTGATACGCCCAGGTATACCTCTGACACTCCCAGGTACACTGCTGACACTCCCAGGTACCCCGCTGACACTGCAAGATACACCTCTGACATTCCATGTACACCTGAGACACTTCCAGGTACACCTCAGACACCCCAGGTACACCCTCAGACACCCCAGGTACACCTCTGACACTCCCAGTGCCTTCTGACACTCCCAGGTACTCCTTTGACGCTCCCAGGTACTCCTCCGAAACTGCCAGGAACACCTCTGACACTCCCAGGTACACCTCTGACACTCCCATGTACACCTCAGACACTGCCAGGTACACCTCCAGACACTGCCAGGTACACCTCAGAAACTACCAGGTACAAATGAGACACTACCAAGTACAGCTCATTCCTCCCAGGTACACCTCAGACACTCCCAGGTACCTCAGGCACTCCCAGGTACACCTCTGACACTTCCAGGTACACCGCTGACACTTCCAGGTACACCGATGACACTGCAAGATACACCTCTGACATTCCATGTACACCTCAGACACTTCCAGGTACACCTCAGACACTCCCAGGTACACCTCAAAAACTCCCAGGTACCTCTCTGACACTCCCAGGTACACAGCTGTCACTCCAGGAACACCCCTGACACTCCCAGGTACTGACACTCCCAGGTACACCTCTGATATTCCCAGGTACACCTCTGACACTTCCAGATACACCTCTGACACTCCCAGGTACACCAATCACACTCCCAAGTACAACTCTGACCTCCCAGGTACACCACTGGCACTACCAGGTACACCTCTGACACTCCCAGGTACACCTCTGACACTCAGGTACCTCTGCCTCCCAGGTACCTCTGATACGCCCAGGTATACCTCTGACACTCCCAGTACACCTCTGACCTCCCGTACTCCTTTGACGCTCCCAGGTACTCCTCCGACACTGCCAGGAACACCTCTGACACTCCCAGGTACCTCTGACACTCCATGACGCACCTCAGACACTGCCAGGTACACCTCAGACACTGCCAGGTACACTCAACACTACCAGGTACAAATCAGACACTCCCAAGTACAGCTCATTCACTCCCCATTTTCCTCAGCCTCCCAGGTACACCTCTGACACTCCCAGGTACACCGTGACACTCCCAGGTACACCCCTGACCTCCCAGGTACCATGACACTGCCAGGTACACCTCAGACACTGCCAGGTACACCTCAGACACTCCCAGGTACAGCTCAGACACTCCCCAGTTACACCTCTATAACTCCCAGGTACTGCACCGACACTCCCAAGTGCACCTCTGACACTCCAGGCACACCTCTGACACTCCCAGGTACACCGCTGACACTCCCGGTTACACCGCTGACACTGCCAGATACACTTATGACACTCCAGGTACACCCCTGACCTCCCAGTTTCACCCCTGACATCCCAGGTACACCTCTGACAATCCCAGGTACACCTCACAGGCACTCCAAATTGCACCTCTGACACTTCCAGGTACTCCCCCTGACTTCCAGGTACACCCCTGACACTTCCAGGTACCCCCTGACACTCCCAGGTACATCAATGACACTCCCAGGTACACCACTGACCTCCCTGGGCACGTCTAACCTCCAGGTACCTGTGTGCTCCCAGGCTCTGACTCTCCCAGGTACACCTCTGACACTTCCAGGTACACCTCTGACACTTCTGGGTACACCTCTGACCTCTCAGGTTACCTCTGACACTCCCAGGTACACCTCTGACCTCCCAGGTACTCTCCTCAGCCTCCCAGGTACACCTCTGATGCAGCAGCTATACCTCTGACGCCTCCCAGGTACACCTCTGACACTCCCAGGTACACCTCTGCACTTCCAGGTACACCGATGACACTGCAAGATACACCTCTGACATTCCGAGTACACCTCAGACACTTCCAGGTACACCTCAGACACTCCCAGGTACACCTCAGAAACTCCCAGGTCACCTCTGACACTCCCAGGTACACAGCTGTCCTCCCAGGAACACCCTCTTGCTCCCAGGTACACCCCTGCACTCCCAGGTGCACCTCTGATATTCCCAGGTACACCTCTGACACTTCCAGATACACCTCTGACCTCCCAGGTACCAATCACCTCCCAGGTGCAACTCTGACACTCCCAGGTACACCACCTGACCTACCAGGTACCTCTGACCTCCCAGGTACACCTCTGACACTCGCAGGTGCACCTCTGACCTCCCAGGTACACCTCTGATACGCCCAGGTATACCTCTGACCTCCCAGGTACACCGCCTCAGCACTCCCAGGTACCCGCTGACACTCCAGGTACACCTCTGACATTCCATGTACACCTGAGACACTTCCAGGTACACCTCAGACACTCAGGTACCTCTGACACTCCCAGGTACCTCTGCACTCCAGGTGCACTTCTGACTCCCCAGGTACTCCCTTTGACGCTCCCAGGTACTCCTCCAGAACTCCCAGGAACACCTCTGACCTCCCAGGTACACCTCTGACACTCCCAGGTACACCTCCAGACACTGCCAGGTACACCTCCAGACACTGCCAGGTACACCTCCAGAAACTACCAGGTACAAATCTGACACTCCCAGGTACAGCTCATTCCAATTTCCTCAGACACTCCCAGGTACACCTCAGGCACTCCAGGTACACCTCTGGCACTTCCAGGTACACTGCTGACACTTCCAGGTACACCGATGACACCTGAATGCTCCTCTGACATTCATGTGCACCTCAGACACTTCCAGGTACACCTCTGACCTCCCAGGTGCACCTCAGACACTCCCAGGTACACCTCTGACACTCCCAGGTACTGTGTCCTCCAGGAACACCCCCTGGCTCCCCAGGTACCCCCTGACACTCCCAGGTGCACCTCTGTTCCCAGGTACACCTCTGACACTTCCAGATACCTCTAAGCACTCCCAGGTGCACACATCACACTCCCAAGGTACACCTCTGGCTCCCAGGTGCACACCACCCCCAGCCTACGGGTACCTCTGACCTCCAGGTACACCTCCTGACACTCCCGGTACCTCTGACACTCCCAGGTACACCTCTGACACTCCCAGGTATACACTGACACTCCCAGTACACCTCTGCCTCCCAGGTACTCCTTTGACGCTCCGTTACACCTCCGACACTGCCAGGTACACCTCTGACACTCCCAGGTACACCTCTGACACTCCCATGTACACCTCCGACACTGCCAGGTACCCCTAGGAACTTTCGCGTACCTCTGACACTCCCAGGTACAAATCAGACACTCCCAAGGTACCACTCATTCACTGCTCCCAGGTACACCTCAGACACTCCCAGGTACACCTCTGACACTCCCAGGTACACCGCTGACCTCAGGTACACCCTGACCTCAGGTACACCATGGCCTGTGGGTACCAATGACTCTCCCAGGTACACCTCTGCCTTCCAGGTACCTCTGACACTTCTAGTACCCTCTGACACTCTCAGGAACACCTCTGACCTCCAGGTGCACCTCCCTGACCTCCCAGGCTCCTCTGCCTCCAGGTACACCTCTGATGCGCCCAGCTATACCTCCGACACTCCCAGGTATACCTCTGACCTCCCAGGTACCTCTGACACTTCCAGGTACACCGATGACACTGCAAGATACACCTCCTGACATTCCATGTGCACCTCAGACACTTCCCAGGTACACCTCAGACACTCCCAGGTACACCTCTGACACTCCCAGGTACACCTCTGACCTCCCAGGTACACGCTGTCCTCCCAGGAACACCCCTGACACTCCCAGGTACCCCTGACCTCCCAGGTACACTTCAGATACTCCCAGGTGCACCTCTGACCTTCCAGATCACCTCTGACCTCCCAGGTACACCAATGATACTACTAGGTACACCTCCTGACACTCCCAGGTACACCTCCGATACTCCCAGGTACCTCCGATACTCCAGGTACATTTCAGACACTCCCTGGTTCACCTCTGACCTCCCCTGGTTCACCTCTGCCTCCCTGGTACTCCTCTGACACTCCCAGGTACCTCTTACCTCCCTGGTTCTCCCTAGCCTCCCAGGTACACTTCAGACACTCCCAGGTACCTCTGACACTCCCAGGTACTACTCCCCGGACACTCGCAGGTACACCTCTGACACTCCCAGGTACACCTCCCAGCCTCCCAGTTACACCCCTGACCTCCAGGTACACCCCTGACCTCCAGGTACGCCTCTGATTCTCCCAGGTACACCTCTGACACTTCCAGATACACCTCTGACATAGTACAGCTCAGACACTCCCAGATACCTCTATAATTCCCAGGTGCACCTGTGACACTCCCAGGTGCACCTCTGCCCTCAGGCACACCTCTGACACCCCAAGGTTTCGCAACCTCCCAGTTACACCATGACACTGCCAGATACACCTATGACACTCCAGGTACACCTCTGACACTCCAGTTACACCCCTGACACTCCCAGGTACCTCCTGACAATCCCAGGTGCACCTCAGCATCCCAGGTACACCTCTGACCAGGTACTCCCCTGACACTTCCAGGTACACCCATGACACTTCTAGGTACACCTCTGACACTCCCAGGTACACCAATGACCTCCCAGGTACACCACTGGCCTCCCTGGTACACCTCTGACCTCCCAGTTACCCCAACCGACACTCCCAGGTACACCACTGACTCTCCCAGGTAAACCTCTGACACTCCCAGGTGCACCGATGACACTGCAAGATACACCTCTGACAATCCAAGTACACCTCAGACACTTCCAGGTACACCTCAGACACTCCCAGTACACCTCCGACACTCTCAGGTACACCTCTGTCACTCCCAGGTACACCATGTCCCCAGGTACCTGACCTCCCAGTTACACCTCTTACACTCCCAGGTACACCTCTGACAATCCCAGGTACACCTCAGACAATCCCAGGTACCTCTGACACCAGGTACACCTGAACCAGGTACACCTCTGACACTCCCAGGTACCAATGACCTCCCAGGTACCACTGACACTCCCAGGTACATGACATGTCTCCTCTGCTCTCCTGGCACCTCTGACCCTCCCAGGGCCTCCAGATACTCCAGGGGACACCTCTGACACTTCCAGATACACCTCTTGCTCCCAGGTACACCAATGAGTACTACCAGGTAGCCTCTGACACTCCCAGGTACACCTCCAGTCTCCCAGGTACACCTCCGATACTCCCAGGTACACTTCAGACAATCCCTGTGTTCACCTCTGACCTCCCTGGTTCACCTCTGTCCTCCTGGTACACCTCTGACACTTCCAGGTACACCTCTTCCTCCCTGGTTCTCCCCGGCCTCCCAGGTACACCTCAGACACTCCCAGGTACACCTCTGCCTCCACAGGTACTACTCTGACACTCCCATGTGCACCTCTGACCTCCCAGGTACACCTCTGACACTCCCAGTTACACCTCGGCACTCCCAGTTACACCCCTGACACTCCCAGGTACCCCTGAGCTCCCAGGTACCTCTGTACTCCCAGGTACACCTCTCACACTTCCAGATACACCTCTGACACTCCCATGTACACCAATCCTGCTCCCAGGTACAACTCTGACACTCCCAGGTGCACCACTGACCTCCCAGGTGCACCCTCTGACCTCCCAGGTACACTTCTCACACTCCCTGGTGCACCTCTGACACTCCCAGGTACACCGCCGGCCTCCCAGGTACACCTCTAGACACTCCCAGGTACTCACTGACATTCCTGGTTCCTCCCAGCATCCTGGTACACCTCTGACATTCCCTGGTTCCTCTGACCTCCCTGGTACACCTCTGACACTCCCAGGTGCACCTCGATATTCCCAGGTACACTCGTACTCCCAGGTACTCCTCTGACCTCCCTGGTACACCTCTGGCCTCCCAGGTACCCTCAGATACTCCAGGTACACCTCTGACACTTCCAGATACACCTTTGACACTCCCAGGTACACCAATGATACTACCAGGTACCTCTGAACTCCCAGGTACACCTCCGATGCTCCCAGGTACACCTCCAATGCTCCCAGGTACACTTCCGACCTCCTGGTTCACCTCTGGCACTCTCTGGTTCACCTCTGACCTCCCTGGTACACCTCTGACAATCCCAGGTACACCTCTTACACTCCTCGTTCTCCCCTGACACTCCAGGTACACCTCAGACACTCCCAGGTACACCTTTACTTGCTCCCAGTGCCTCTCTGACACTCACTGGTTCACCTCTGACCTCCCAGGTACACCTCCTAACACTCCCAGTTACACCTCCGACACTCCCAGTTACACCCCTGACACACCAGGTACACCCCTGACACTCCAGGTACACCTCTGATCACTCCCAGGTACACCTCTGACACTTCAGATACAACTCTGGCACTCCCAGGTACAGCTCAGACACTCCCAGTTACACCCTATATAACTCCCAGGTGCACCTGTGACACTCCCAAGTGCACCTCTTGACACTCCAGGCACACCTCTGACACTCCCAGGTACACCACCCGGCCTCCCAGTTACACCGCTGACACTGCCAGATACACCTGTGACACTTCCAGGTACTCCCTGACACTTCAGGTACACCCATGACACTTCAGGTACACCTCTCACACTCCCAGGTACACCAATGACCTCCCAGGTACACCACCTGACACTCCTGGTGCACCTCTGACACTCCCAGGTACCAATGACACTCCCAGGTACACCAATGACTCTACCAGGTGCACTTTGACACTCCCAGGTATACCTCTGACACTCCAGATACACCTCTCACACTCCCAGGTACACCGATGACACTGCAAGATGCACCTCTGACTGCTCCCAGGTACACCAATGATACTACCAGGTACCTCTGACACTCCCAGGTACACCTCCGATGCTCCCAGGTACACCTCCGATACTCCCAGGTACACTTCTGACACTCCCAGGTACACCTCTGACAATCCATGTACACCTCAGACCACTTCCAGTGCCTCAGACACTCCAGGTACACCTCAGACACTCCCAGGTACACCTCTAACACTCCCGGGTACACCGCTGTCACTCCAGGTACCCCTGACCTCCCAGTTACACCTCACAATCCCAGGTACACCTCTGACAATCCCAGGTACATCTCAGACAATCCCAGGTACCATGACACTTCAGGTACATCCTGACACTTCCAGGTGCCTCTGGCCTCCCAGGTACACCGCTGTCACTCCCAGGTACACCCCTGACCTCCCAGTTACCTCTTACACTCCCAGGTACACCTCTGACAATCCCAGGTCACCTCAGACAATCCCAGGTGCCCAGG
>NW_024733410.1:0-34747 GCF_018991925.1 Homarus americanus
CTGGTGCTGACGATGTTGACACAGGTGCTACTGATGCTGACAATATTGATACAGGTGCTACTGCTGCTGAGAATGTTACTACAAGTGCGAGTGAGGCTGAGAATGTTGACACAGGAGCTACTGCTGCTGCGATTGTTGACACAGGTGCAACTGCTGCTGAGAATATTGACAAGGGTGCTACTACTGCTGAGAATGTTGATACGGGTGCTGCAGCTAAGAACGTTGCTACAGGTGCAACTGGTGCTAAAAATGTTAACACGGAGGCTATTGCTGCTGAGAATGTTGACATGGGTGCTACTGCTGCTGAGAATATTGACAAGGGAGTTATTGCTGCTTAGAATGTGGACACGGCTGTTACTGAGAATGTTGACACGGTTACTACTTATGCTGAGATTGTTAACACAGCTGCTAATAAAAAATGTTGACACGCGTGCTACTTATGCTGAGAATGCTGACACGGGTGCTATTGCTGGTGAGAATGTGGACACGGCATTTACTGGTGCCGAGAATGTTTATACGGGTGCTACTGGTGCTGCGAATGTGGACACGGTTACTACTGCAGCTGAGAATACTGACACTGCTGCTATTGGTGCTGAGAATGTTGACACGGCTGCTACTGGGGCTGAGATTGTTAACACGGCTGTTACTGTGGCTGAGAATGTTAACACGGCTGTTACTGGTGCTGACGATGTTGACACGGGTGATACTGCAGCTGCAAATATTGACACGGCTGCTACTTCTGCTGAAAATGTTGACACGGCTGCTACTGTTGCTGAGAATGCTGACACGGCTGCTACTAGTGCTGAAAATGTTGACAAGGTGCTACTGCTGCTGAGAATGTGGACACGGCTGCTACTGCTGCTGAGAATGTTGACATGGGTGCTACTGGTGCTGACGATGTTGACACAGGTGCTACTGCTGCTGAGAATGTTAACACAGGTGCTACTGCTGCTGAAAATGTTGACACGGCTGCTACTGCTGCTGAGAATGTTAACACAGGTGCTACTGCTGCTGAGAATGTTAACACAGGTGCTACTGCTGCTGAAAATGTTAACACGGGTGCTACTGCTGCTGAGAATGTTAACACAGGTGCTACTGCTGCTGAAAATGTTGACACGGCTGCTACTGGTGCTGAGAATGTTTACACGGCTGCTACTGTTACTGAGAATGTGGACACGGATACTACTGCTGCTGAGAATACTGACACTGCTGCTATTGGTGCTGAGAATGTTAACACGGCTGTTATTGGTGCTGACGATGTTGACACGGGTGATACTGCAGGTACAAATATTGACACGGCTGCTACTTCTGATGAAAATGTTGACACGGCTGCTACTGTTGCTGAGAATGTGGACACGGCTGTTACTGCTGCTGAGACTGTTGACATGGGTGCTACTGGTGCTGACGATGTTGACACGGGTACCACTGCTGCTGCGAATATTGACACGGGTGCTACTGTTGCTGAGAATGTTAACACGGGTGTTAGTGCAGCTGAGAATGTTAACACGGGTGCTACTGCTGCTGAGAATGTTGACACGGGTGCTATTACTGCTGAGAATGTTAACACGGGTGCTACTGCTGCTGACAATGTTAACAAGGGTGCTACTGCTGCTGAAAATGTTGACACGCGTGATACTGCTGCTGAGAATGTTGACACGGGTGCTACTGATTCTGATAATGTTAACACGGGTGTTAGTGCAGCTGAGAATGTTGACACGGGTGCTACTGCTACTGAGAATGTTGACACGGGTGCTACTGCTGCTGAGAATGTTGACACGGGTACTACTGCTGCTGAGAATGTTGACACGGGTGCTACTGAGTCTGAGAAGGTTGACACAGGTGGAACTGCTGCTGGGAATGTTAAGACGGGTGCTACTGCTCCTGACGATGTTGACACGGGTGCTACTGTTTCTGAGAAGGTTGACACAGGTGCTACTGCTGCTGGGAATGTTGACACGGGTACTACTGCTGCTGAGAATGTTACTACAAGTGCTAGTGAGGCTGAGAATGTTGACATGGGTGCTACTGCTGCTGAGAATGTTGACACGGGTGATACTGCTGCTGAGAATGATGACACGGGTGCTATTGCTGCTGAGAATGTGGACACGGCTGCTACTGAGAATGTTGATACAGGAGCTACTGCTGCTGCGAATGATGACACGGGTGCTACTGCTGCTGAGAATATTGACACGAGTGCTACTACTGCTGAGAATATTGATACGGGTGCTGCTGCTAAGAACGTTGCTAGAGGTGCAACTGATGCTAAGAATGTTAACACGGGTGCTATTGCTGCTGAGAATGTTGACACGGGTGCTACTGCCGCTGAGAATGTTGACAAGGGAGTTATTGATGCTTAGAATGTGGACACGGCTGTTACTGAGAATGTTGGCACGGGTGCTACTTATGCTGAGAATGTTGACACAGCTGCTAATAAGAAATGTTGACACGGGTGGTACTTATGCTGAGAATGCTGACACGGGTGCTATTGCTGGTGAGAATGTGGACACGGCATTTACTGGTGCTGAGAATGTTTTTTTCGGGTGCTACTGGTGCTGAAAATGTGGACACGGTTACTACTGCTGCTGAGAATACTGACACTGCTGCTATTGGTGCTGAGAATGTTGTCACGGCTGCTACTGGGGCTGAGATTGGTAACACGGCTGTTACTGTGGCTGAGAATGTTAACACGGCTGTTACTGGTGCTGACGATGTTGACATGGGTGATACTGCAGCTGCAAATATTGACACGGCTGCTACTTCTGCTGAAAATGTTGACACGGCTGCTACTGTTGCTGAGAATGCTGACACGGCTGCTACTAGTGCTGAGAATGTTGACACATGTGCTACTGCTGCTGAGAATGTGGACACGGCTGTTACTGCTGCTGAGACTGTTGACATGGGTGCTACTGGTGCTGACGATGTTGACACGGGTACCACTGCTGCTGCGAATATTGACACGGGTGCTACTGTTGCTGAGAATGTTAACACGGGTGTTAGTGCAGCTGAGAATGTTAACACGGGTGCTACTGCTGCTGAGAATGTTGACACGGGTGCTATTACTGCTGAGAATGTTAACACGGGTGCTACTGCTGCTGACAATGTTAACAAGGGTGCTAGCTGGTTGCGTGATACTGCTGCTGAGAATGTTGACACGGGTGCTACTGATTCTGATAATGTTAACACGGGTGTTAGTGCAGCTGAGAATGTTGACACGGGTGCTACTGCTACTGAGAATGTTGACACGGGTGCTACTGCTGCTGAAAATGTTGACACGGGTACTACTGCTGCTGAGAATGTTGACACGGGTGCTACTGAGTCTGAGAAGGTTGACACAGGTGGAACTGCTGCTGGGAATGTTAAGACGGGTGCTACTGCTCCTGACGATGTTGACACGGGTGCTACTGTTTCTGAGAAGGTTGACACAGGTGCTACTGCTGCTGGGAATGTTGACACGGGTACTACTGCTGCTGAGAATGTTACTACAAGTGCTAGTGAGGCTGAGAATGTTGACATGGGTGCTACTGCTGCTGAGAATGTTGACACGGGTGATACTGCTGCTGAGAATGATGACACGGGTGCTATTGCTGCTGAGAATGTGGACACGGCTGCTACTGAGAATGTTGATACAGGAGCTACTGCTGCTGCGAATGATGACACGGGTGCTACTGCTGCTGAGAATATTGACACGAGTGCTACTACTGCTGAGAATATTGATACGGGTGCTGCTGCTAAGAACGTTGCTAGAGGTGCAACTGATGCTAAGAATGTTAACACGGGTGCTATTGCTGCTGAGAATGTTGACACGGGTGCTACTGCCGCTGAGAATGTTGACAAGGGAGTTATTGATGCTTAGAATGTGGACACGGCTGTTACTGAGAATGTTGGCACGGGTGCTACTTATGCTGAGAATGTTGACACAGCTGCTAATAAGAAATGTTGACACGGGTGGTACTTATGCTGAGAATGCTGACACGGGTGCTATTGCTGGTGAGAATGTGGACACGGCATTTACTGGTGCTGAGAATGTTTTTTTCGGGTGCTACTGGTGCTGAAAATGTGGACACGGTTACTACTGCTGCTGAGAATACTGACACTGCTGCTATTGGTGCTGAGAATGTTGTCACGGCTGCTACTGGGGCTGAGATTGGTAACACGGCTGTTACTGTGGCTGAGAATGTTAACACGGCTGTTACTGGTGCTGACGATGTTGACATGGGTGATACTGCAGCGGCAAATATTGACACGGCTGCTACTTCTGCTGAAAATGTTGACACGGCTGCTACTGTTGCTGAGAATGCTGACACGGCTGCTACTAGTGCTGAGAATGTTGACACATGTGCTACTGCTGCTGAGAATGTGGACACGGCTGCAACTGCTGCTGAGAATATTGACATTGGTGCTACTGGTGCTGACGATGTTGACACAGGTGCTACTGCTGCTGAGAATGTTAACACGGGTGCTACTGCTACTGAAAATGTTGACACGGCTGCTACTGGTGCTGAGAATGTTTACACGGCATGCTACTGTTGCTGAGAATGTTAACACGGGTGCTACTGCTGCTGAGAATGTTGACACGGATGCTACTGGGGTTGAGATTGTTAACATGGCTGTTACTGGGGCTGAGAATGTTAACACGGCTGTTACTGGTGCTGACGATGTTGACACGGGTGATACTGCAGCTACAAATATTGACACGGCTGCTACTTCTGCTGAAAATGTTGAAACGGCTGCTACTGTTGCTGAGAATGTGGACACGGCTGCTACTGCTGCTGAGACTGTTGACATGGGTGCTACTGGTGCTGACGATGATGACACGGGTACCACTGCTGCTGCGAATATTGACACGGGTGCTACTGTTGCTGAGAATGTTAACACGGGTGCTACTGCTGCTGAGAATGTTGAGATGGGTGCTACTGCTGCTGAGAATGTTAACGCGGGTGCTACTGCTGCTGAGAATGTTGACACGGATGCTATTGCTGCTGAGAATGTTAACACGGGTGATACTGCTGCTGACAATGTTAACACGGGTGCTACTGCTGCTGAAAAGTTGACACGGGTGCTACTGCTGCTGAGAATGTTGACACGGGTGCTACTGCTGCTGATAATGTTAACACGGGTTCTACTGTTGCTGAGAATGTTGACATGGGAGCTACTGGTGCTGAGAATGTTGACACGGGTGTTAGTGCAGCTGAGAATGTTGACACGGGTGCTACTGCTACTGAGAATGTTGACACGGGTGCTACTGCTGCTGAAAAATGTTGACACGGGTGCTACTGCTGCTGAGAATGTTGACACGGGTGCTACTGAGTCTGAGAAGGTTGACACAGGTGGAACTGCTGCTGGGAATGTTAAGACGGGTGCTACTGCTGCTGACGATGTTGACACGGGTGCTACTGTTTCTGAGAAGGTTGACACAGGTGCTACTGCATCTGCGAATGTTGACACGGGTACTACTGCTGCTGAGAATGGTACTACAAGGGCTAGTGAGGCTGAGAATGTTGACATGGGTGATACTGCTGCTGAGAATGTTGACCCGGGTGCTACTTATGCTGAGAATGTTGACACGGGTGCTATTGCTGGCGAGAATGTGGACACGGCTGTTACTAGTTCTGGGAATGTTGACACAGGTGCTACTGGTGCTGAGAATGTAGACACAAGAGCTACTGCTTCTGAGAATGTTGACACGGGTGCTACTGTTGCTGGGAATGTTGACACGGGTGCTACTGCTGCTGCGAATATTGACATGGGTGCTACTGTTGCTGAGAATGTTGACACGGGTGCTACTGTTGCTGACGATGTTGACACGGGTGCTACTGCTGCTGAGAATGTTGACACGGGTGCTACTGCTGCTGAGAATGTTGACACGGGTGCTACTGTTGCTGAGAATGTGGACACGGTTACTACTGCTGCTGAGAATATTGACACTGCTGCTATTGGTGTTGAGAATGTTGACACAGCTGCTACTGGGGCTGAGAATGTTAACACGGCAATTACTGGGCCTGAGAATGTTAACACGGCTGTTACTGGTGCTGACGATGTTGACACGGTTGCTACTGATGCTGAGAATATTGACACGGAATGCTACTGTTGCTGAGAATGTGGACACGGTTACTACTGCTGCTGAGAATATTGACACTGCTGCGATTGGTGCTGAGAATGTTGACACAGCTGCTACTGGGGCTGAGAATGTTAACACGGTTATTACTGGGCCTGAGAATGTTTACATGGCCGTTACTGGTGCTGACGATGTTGACACGGCTGGTACTGTTGCTGAGAATGCTGACACGGCTGCTACTAGTGCTGAGAATGTTGACACAGGTGCTACTGGTACTGAGAATGTGGACACGGCTGCTACTGCTGCTGAGAATGTAGACATGGGTGCTACTGGTGCTGACGATGTTGACACGGGTGCTACTACTGCTGCGAATATTGAATCGGGTGCTACTGTTGCTGAGAATGTTAACCCGGGAGCTACTGCTGCTGAGAATGTTAACACGGGTGCTACTGCTGCTGCGAATGTTGACACGGGTGCTACTGCTGCTGAGAATTTTAACACGGGTGCTACTGCTGCTGAGAATGTTGACACGGGTGCTACTGCAGCTGAAAATGTTGACACGGGTGCTACTGCTGCTGATAATGTTAACACGGGTTCTACTGTTGCTGAGAATGTTAACATGGGTGCTACTGTTGCTGAGAATGTTGACACGGGTGTTAGTGCAGCTAAGAATGTTGACACGGGTGCTACTGAGAATTTTGACACGGGTGCTACTGCTGCTCAGAATGTTGACACGGCTGATACTGCTGCTGAGAATGTTGACACGGGTGCTACTGCTGTTGAGAATGTTAACACGGGTACTATTGCTGCTGACGATGTTGACACGAGTGCTACTGTTTCTGAAAATGTTGACACGGGTGCTACTGCTGCTGAGAAGTTGACACGGGTGCTACTGAGTCTGATAGGTTGACACAGGTGCTGATACTGCTGCTGAGAATGTTGACACGGGTGCTACTGCTGCTGAGAAAGTTGCTACAGGTGCTACTGAGCCTGAGAATGTTGACACGGGTGCTACAGATGCTGAGAATGTTTTCACGGGTGCTACTGCTGCTGAGAATGTGGACACGGCTGCTACTGAGAATGTTGACACAAGAGCTACTGCTGCTGAAAATGTTGACACGGCTGCTACTGTTGCTGAGAATATTGACACGGGTGCTACTACTGCTGAGAATGTTGATACGGGTGATACTGCTGCTCAGAATGTTGACACGGGTGCTACTGCTGCTGAGAATGTTGACACGGGTGTTACTGTTTCTGAGAATGTCGAAACGGGTGCTATTGCTGCTGAAAATGTGGACACGGCTGCTACTGAGAATGTTGACACAAGAGCTACTGCTGCTGCGAATGTTGACACTGGTGCTACTACTGCTTAGAATATTGACACGGGTGCTACTACTGCTGAGAATGTTGATACGGTGCTGCTGCTAAGAACATTGCTACAGGTGCAACTGGTGCTGAGAATATTGATTGGGTGCTACTCCTGCTGAGAATGTTAACAAGGGAGTTATTGCTGCTTAGAATGTGGACACGGCTGTTACTGAGAATGTTGACACGGTTGCTACTTACGCTGAGAATGTTAACACAGCTGCTAATAAGAAATGTTGACACGGGTGCTACTTATGCTGAGAATGCTGACACGGGTGCTATTGCTGGTGAGAATGTGTACACGGCATTTACTGGTGCTGAGAATGTTGACACGGGTGCTACTGCTGCTGAGAATGTGGACACGGTTACTACTGCTGCTGAGGTATACTGACACTGCTGCTATTGCTACTGAGAATGTTAACACGGCTGGTACTGGGGCTGAGATTGTTAACACGGCTGTTACTGTGGCTGAGAATGTTAACACGGCTGTTACTGGTGCTGACGATGTTGACACGGGTGATACTGCAGCTGCAAATATTGACACGGCTGCTACTTCTGCTGAAAATGTTGACACGGCTGCTACTGTTGCTGAGAATGCGGACACGGCTGCTACTAGTTGCTGAGAATGTTGACACAGGTGCTACTGGTGCTGAGAATGTGGACACCGCTGCTACTGCTGCTGAGAATGTTGACATGTGTGCCACTGGTGCTGACGATGTTGACACGGGTGCTACTGCTGCTGAGAATGTTAACACAGGTGCTACTGCTGCTGAGAATGTTGACACGGGTGCTACTGCAGCTGAAAATGTTGACACGGGTGCTACTGCTGCTGATAATGTTAACACGGGTTCTACTGTTGCTGAGAATGTTGACATGGGTGCTACTGTTGCTGAGAATGTTGACACGGGTGTTAGTGCAGCTAAGAATGTTGACACGGGTGCTACTGAGAATTTTGACACGGGTGCTACTGCTGCTCAGAATGTTGACACGGCTGATACTGCTGCTGAGAATGTTGACACGGGTGCTACTGCTGTTGAGAATGTTAACACGGGTACTATTGCTGCTGACGATGTTGACACGAGTGCTACTGTTTCTGAAAATGTTGACACGGGTGCTACTGCTGCTGAGAAAGTTGACACGGGTGCTACTGAGTCTGAGAAGGTTGACACAGGTGCTACTACTGCTGAGAATGTTGACACGGGTGCTACTGCTGCTGAGAAAGTTGCTACAGGTGCTACTGAGCCTGAGAATGTTGACACGGGTGCTACAGATGCTGAGAATGTTTTCACGGGTGCTACTGCTGCTGAGAATGTGGACACGGCTGCTACTGAGAATGTTGACACAAGAGCTACTGCTGCTGAAAATGTTGACACGGCTGCTACTGTTGCTGAGAATATTGACACGGGTGCTACTACTGCTGAGAATGTTGATACGGGTGATACTGCTGCTCAGAATGTTGACACGGGTGCTACTGCTGCTGAGAATGTTGACACGGGTGTTACTGTTTCTGAGAATGTCGAAACGGGTGCTATTGCTGCTGAAAATGTGGACACGGCTGCTACTGAGAATGTTGACACAAGAGCTACTGCTGCTGCGAATGTTGACACTGGTGCTACTACTGCTTAGAATATTGACACGGGTGCTACTACTGCTGAGAATGTTGATACGGTGCTGCTGCTAAGAACATTGCTACAGGTGCAACTGGTGCTGAGAATATTGATTGGGTGCTACTCCTGCTGAGAATGTTAACAAGGGAGTTATTGCTGCTTAGAATGTGGACACGGCTGTTACTGAGAATGTTGACACGGTTGCTACTTACGCTGAGAATGTTAACACAGCTGCTAATAAGAAATGTTGACACGGGTGCTACTTATGCTGAGAATGCTGACACGGGTGCTATTGCTGGTGAGAATGTGTACACGGCATTTACTGGTGCTGAGAATGTTGACACGGGTGCTACTGCTGCTGAGAATGTGGACACGGTTACTACTGCTGCTGAGGTATACTGACACTACTGCTATTGCTACTGAGAATGTTAACACGGCTGGTACTGGGGCTGAGATTGTTAACACGGCTGTTACTGTGGCTGAGAATGTTAACACGGCTGTTACTGGTGCTGACGATGTTGACACGGGTGATACTGCAGCTGCAAATATTGACACGGCTGCTACTTCTGCTGAAAATGTTGACACGGCTGCTACTGTTGCTGAGAATGCGGACACGGCTGCTACTAGTTGCTGAGAATGTTGACACAGGTGCTACTGGTGCTGAGAATGTGGACACCGCTGCTACTGCTGCTGAGAATGTTGACATGTGTGCTACTGGTGCTGACGATGTTGACACGGGTGCTACTGCTGCTGAGAATGTTAACACAGGTGCTACTGCTGCTGAAAATGTTGACAAGGCTGCTACTGGTGCTGAGAATGTTTACACGGCTGCTACTGTTGCTGAGAATGTGGACACGGTTACTACTGCTGCTGAGAATACTGACACTGCTGCTATTGGTGCTGAGAATGTTGACACGGCTGCTACTGGGACTGAGATTGTTAACACGGCTGTTACTGGGGCTGAGAATGTTAACACGGCTGTTACTGTTGCTGACGATGTTGACACGGGTGATACTGCAGCTACAAATATTGACACGGCTGCTACTTCTACTGAAAATGTTGACACAGGTGCTACTGTTGCTGAGAATGCTGACACGGCTGCTACTAATGCTGAGAATGTTGACACAGGTGCTACTGGTGCTGAGAATGTGGACACGGCTGCCACTGCTGCTGAGACTGTTGACATGGGTGCTACTGGTGCTGACGATGTTGGCACGGGTACCACTGCTGCTGCGAATATTTACACGGGTGCTACTGTTGCTGAGAATGTTAACACGGGTGCTACTGCTGCTGAGAATGTTGAGACGGGTGCTACTGCTGCTGAGAATGTTAACACGGGTGCTACTGCTGTTGAGAATGTTGACACGGGTGCTATTGCTGCTGAGAATGTTAAGACGGGTGCTACTGCTGCTGACAATATTAACACGGGTTACTGCTGCTGAGAAAATGTTGACACGGGTGCTACTGCTGCTGAAAATGTTACTGCGACTGCTGCTGAGAATGTTGACACGGGTGCTATTGCTGCTGAGAATGTTAACACGGGTGCTACTGCTGCTGACAATGTTAACACGGGTGCTACTGCTGCTGAAAATGTTGACACGGGTGCTACTGCTGCTGAGAATGTTGAAACCGGTGCTACTGGTGCTGAGAATGTTGACACGGCATTTACTGGTGCTGAGAATGTTGACACGGGTGCTACTTTGCTGGCACGGCTGCCAGAATGTTGACACGGGTGCTACTGCTGCTGAAAAAGTTGCTACAGGTGCTACTGAGCCTGAGAATGTTGACACGGGTGCTACTGATGCTGAGAATGTTTTCACGGGTGCTACTGCTGCTGAGAATGTGGACACGGCTGCTACTGAGAATGTTGACACAAGAGCTACTGCTGCTGCGAATGTTGACACGGGTGCTACTGCTGCTGAGAATATTGACACGGGTGCTACTACTGCTGAGAATGTTGATACGGGTCCTGCTGCTAAGAACGTTGCTGCAGGTGCAACTTGTGCTTAGAATGTTAACACGGGTGCTATTGCTGCTGAGAATGTTGACACGGGTGCTACTGCTGCTGAGAATGTTGACAAGGGAGTTAATGCTGCTTAGAATGTGGACACGGCTGTTACTGAGAATGTTGACACGGGTGCAACTTATGCTGAGAATGTTGACACAGCTGCTAATAAGAAATGTTGACACGGGTTCTACTTATGCTGAGAATGTTGACACGGCTGCTATTGCTGGTGAGAATGTGGACACGGCATTTACTGGTGCTGAGAATGTTGACACGGGTGCTACTGGTGCTGAGAATGTTGACACGGCTGCTACTGGTGCTGAGAATGTTTACACGGCTGCTACTGCTGTTGAGAATGTTGACACGGATGCTACTGGGGTTGAGATTGTTAACATGGCTGTTACTGGGGCTGAGAATGTTAACACGGCTGTTACTGGTGCTGACGATGTTGACACGGGTGATACTGCAGCTACAAATATTGACACGGCTGCTACTTCTGCTGAAAATGTTGAAACGGCTGCTACTGTTGCTGAGAATGTGGACACGGCTGCTACTGCTGCTGAGACTGTTGACATGGGTGCTACTGGTGCTGACGATGTTGACACGGGTACCACTGCTGCTGCGAATATTGACACGGGTGCTACTGTTGCTGAGAATGTTAACACGGGTGTTAGTGCAGCTGAGAATGTTAACACGGGTGCTACTGCTGCTGAGAATGTTGACACGGGTGCTATTACTGCTGAGAATGTTAACACGGGTGCTACTGCTGCTGACAATGTTAACAAGGGTGCTACTGCTGCTGAGAATGTTGACACGGGTGCTACTGATTCTGATAATGTTAACACGGGTGTTAGTGCAGCTGAGAATGTTGACACGGGTGCTACTGCTACTGAGAATGTTGACACGGGTGCTACTGCTGCTGAAAATGTTGACACGGGTACTACTGCTGCTGAGAATGTTGACACGGGTGCTACTGAGTCTGAGAAGGTTGACACAGGTGGAACTGCTGCTGGGAATGTTAAGACGGGTGCTACTGCTCCTGACGATGTTGACACGAGTGCTACTGTTTCTGAGAAGGTTGACACAGGTGCTACTGCTGCTAGGAATGTTGACACGGGTACTACTGCTGCTGAGAATGTTACTACAAGTGCTAGTGAGGCTGAGAATGTTGACATGGGTGCTACTGCTGCTGAGAATGTTGACACGGGTGTTACTGCTGCTGAGAATGATGACACGGGTGCTATTGCTGCTGAGAATGTGGACACGGCTGCTACTGAGAATGTTGACACAGGAGCTACTGCTGCTGCGAATGATGACACGGGTGCTACTGCTGCTGAGAATATTGACACGAGTGCTACTACTGCTGAGAATATTGATACGGGTGCTGCTGCTAAGAACGTTGCTAGAGGTGCAACTGATGCTAAGAATGTTAACACGGGTGCTATTGCTGCTGAGAATGTTGACACGGGTGCTACTGCCGCTGAGAATGTTGACAAGGGAGTTATTGATGCTTAGAATGTGGACACGGCTGTTACTGAGAATGTTGGCACGGGTGCTACTTATGCTGAGAATGTTGACACAGCTGCTAATAAGAAATGTTGACACGGGTGGTACTTATGCTGAGAATGCTGACACGGGTGCTATTGCTGGTGAGAATGTGGACACGGCATTTACTGGTGCTGAGAATGTTTTTTACGGGTGCTACTGGTGCTGAAAATGTGGACACGGTTACTACTGCTGCTGAGAATACTGACACTGCTGCTATTGGTGCTGAGAATGTTGTCACGGCTGCTACTGGGGCTGAGATTGGTAACACGGCTGTTACTGTGGCTGAGAATGTTAACACGGCTGTTACTGGTGCTGACGATGTTGACATGGGTGATACTGCAGCTGCAAATATTGACACGGCTGCTACTTCTGCTGAAAATGTTGACACGGCTGCTACTGTTGCTGAGAATGCTGACACGGCTGCTACTAGTGCTGAGAATGTTGACACATGTGCTACTGCTGCTGAGAATGTGGACACGGCTGCAACTGCTGCTGAGAATATTGACATTGGTGCTACTGGTGCTGACGATGTTGACACAGGTGCTACTGCTGCTGAGAATGTTAACACGGGTGCTACTGCTACTGAAAATGTTGACACGGCTGCTACTGGTGCTGAGAATGTTTACACGGCATGCTACTGTTGCTGAGAATGTTAACACGGGTGCTACTGCTGCTGAGAATGTTGACACGGATGCTACTGGGGTTGAGATTGTTAACATGGCTGTTACTGGGGCTGAGAATGTTAACACGGCTGTTACTGGTGCTGACGATGTTGACACGGGTGATACTGCAGCTACAAATATTGACACGGCTGCTACTTCTGCTGAAAATGTTGAAACGGCTGCTACTGTTGCTGAGAATGTGGACACGGCTGCTACTGCTGCTGAGACTGTTGACATGGGTGCTACTGGTGCTGACGATGTTGACACGGGTACCACTGCTGCTGCGAATATTGACACGGGTGCTACTGTTGCTGAGAATGTTAACACGGGTGCTACTGCTGCTGAGAATGTTGAGATGGGTGCTACTGCTGCTGAGAATGTTAACGCGGGTGCTACTGCTGCTGAGAATGTTGACACGGATGCTATTGCTGCTGAGAATGTTAACACGGGTGATACTGCTGCTGACAATGTTAACACGGGTGCTACTGCTGCTGAAAAGTTGACACGGGTGCTACTGCTGCTGAGAATGTTGACACGGGTGCTACTGCTGCTGATAATGTTAACACGGGTTCTACTGTTGCTGAGAATGTTGACATGGGAGCTACTGGTGCTGAGAATGTTGACACGGGTGTTAGTGCAGCTGAGAATGTTGACACGGGTGCTACTGCTACTGAGAATGTTGACACGGGTGCTACTGCTGCTGAGAATGTTAACGCGGGTGCTATGCGCTGGAGAATGCTGACACGGATGCTATTGCTGCTGAGAATGTTAACACGGGTGATACTGCTGCTGACACATGGGTGCTACTGCTGCTGAAAAGCTGACACGGTGCTACTGCTGCTGAGAATGTTGACACGGGTGCTACTGCTGCTGATAATGTTAACACGGGTTCTACTGTTGCTGAGAATGTGACATGGAGACTGAGAATGCTGACACGGGTGTTAGTGGCAGCCGAGAATGTGACACGGTGCTACTGCCACTGAGAATGTTGACACGGGTGCTACTGCTGCTGAAAATGTTGACACGGGTGCTACTGCTGCTGAGAATGTTGACACGGGTGCTACTGAGTCTGAGAAGGTTGACACAGGTGGAACTGCTGCTGGGAATGTTAAGACGGGTGCTACTGCTGCTGACGATGTTGACACGGGTGCTACTGTTTCTGAGAAGGTTGACACAGGTGCTACTGCATCTGAGAATGTTGACACGGGTACTACTGCTGCTGAGAATGTTACTACAAGGGCTAGTGAGGCTGAGAATGTTGACATGGGTGATACTGCTGCTGAGAATGGTGACACGGGTGCTACTGCTTCTGAGAATGTTGACACGGGTGTTAGTGCTGCTGAGAATGATGACACGGGTGCTATTGCTGCTGAGAATGTGGACACGGCTGCAACTGAGAATGTTGACACAGGAGCTACTGCTGCTGCGAATGATGACACGGGTGCTACTGCTGCTGAGAATATTGACACGAGTGCTACTACTGCTGAGAATGTTGATACGGGTGCTGCTGCTAAGAACGTTGTTACAGGTGCAACTGGTGCTAAGAATGTTAACACGGGTGCTATTGCTGCTGAGAATGTTGACACGGGTGCTACTGCTGCTGAGAATGTTGACAAGGGAGTTATTGCTGCTTAGAATGTGGACACGGCTGTTGCTGAGAATGTTGGCACGGGTGCTACTTATGCTGAGAATGTTGACACAGCTGCTAATAAGAAATGTTGACCCGGGTGCTACTTATGCTGAGAATGTTGACACGGGTGCTATTGCTGGCGAGAATGTGGACACGGCTGTTACTAGTTCTGGGAATGTTGACACAGGTGCTACTGGTGCTGAGAATGTAGACACAAGAGCTACTGCTTCTGAGAATGTTGACACGGGTGCTACTGTTGCTGGGAATGTTGACACGGGTGCTACTGCTGCTGCGAATATTGACATGGGTGCTACTGTTGCTGAGAATGTTGACACGGGTGCTACTGTTGCTGACGATGTTGACACGGGTGCTACTGCTGCTGAGAATGTTGACACGGGTGCTACTGCTGCTGAGAATGTTGACACGGGTGCTACTGTTGCTGAGAATGTGGACACGGTTACTACTGCTGCTGAGAATATTGACACTGCTGCTATTGGTGTTGAGAATGTTGACACAGCTGCTACTGGGGCTGAGAATGTTAACACGGCAATTACTGGGCCTGAGAATGTTAACACGGCTGTTACTGGTGCTGACGATGTTGACACGGTTGCTACTGATGCTGAGAATATTGACACGGAATGCTACTGTTGCTGAGAATGTGGACACGGTTACTACTGCTGCTGAGAATATTGACACTGCTGCGATTGGTGCTGAGAATGTTGACACAGCTGCTACTGGGGCTGAGAATGTTAACACGGTTATTACTGGGCCTGAGAATGTTTACATGGCCGTTACTGGTGCTGACGATGTTGACACGGCTGGTACTGTTGCTGAGAATGCTGACACGGCTGCTACTAGTGCTGAGAATGTTGACACAGGTGCTACTGGTACTGAGAATGTGGACACGGCTGCTACTGCTGCTGAGAATGTAGACATGGGTGCTACTGGTGCTGACGATGTTGACACGGGTGCTACTACTGCTGCGAATATTGAATCGGGTGCTACTGTTGCTGAGAATGTTAACCCGGGAGCTACTGCTGCTGAGAATGTTAACACGGGTGCTACTGCTGCTGCGAATGTTGACACGGGTGCTACTGCTGCTGAGAATTTTAACACGGGTGCTACTGCTGCTGAGAATGTTGACACGGGTGCTACTGCAGCTGAAAATGTTGACACGGGTGCTACTGCTGCTGATAATGTTAACACGGGTTCTACTGTTGCTGAGAATGTTAACATGGGTGCTACTGTTGCTGAGAATGTTGACACGGGTGTTAGTGCAGCTAAGAATGTTGACACGGGTGCTACTGAGAATTTTGACACGGGTGCTACTGCTGCTCAGAATGTTGACACGGCTGATACTGCTGCTGAGAATGTTGACACGGGTGCTACTGCTGTTGAGAATGTTAACACGGGTACTATTGCTGCTGACGATGTTGACACGAGTGCTACTGTTTCTGAAAATGTTGACACGGGTGCTACTGCTGCTGAGAAAGTTGACACGGGTGCTACTGAGTCTGAGAAGGTTGACACAGGTGCTACTACTGCTGAGAATGTTGACACGGGTGCTACTGCTGCTGAGAAAGTTGCTACAGGTGCTACTGAGCCTGAGAATGTTGACACGGGTGCTACTGATGCTGAGAATGTTTTCACGGGTGCTACTGCTGCTGAGAATGTGGACACGGCTGCTACTGAGAATGTTGACACAAGAGCTACTGCTGCTGCGAATGTTGACACGGGTGCTACTGCTGCTGAGAATATTGACACGGGTGCTACTACTGCTGAGAATGTTGATACGGGTCCTGCTGCTAAGAACGTTGCTGCAGGTGCAACTTGTGCTTAGAATGTTAACACGGGTGCTATTGCTGCTGAGAATGTTGACACGGGTGCTACTGCTGCTGAGAATGTTGACAAGGGAGTTAATGCTGCTTAGAATGTGGACACGGCTGTTACTGAGAACAACGTTGACACAAGAGCCACTGTTGCCGCGAATGTTGACTGGTGCTACTTCGCTGCTGAGAATATTGACACGGGTGCTACTGCCGAGAATGTTGATACGCGGTGTTGCTGCCAAGAACGTTGCTACAGGTGCAACTGGTGCCGAGAATATTGATTGCGCTACTCCTGCTGAGAATGTTGGGTCAAGGAGTTATTGCTGGCGAATGTGACACGGCTGTTACTGAGAATGTTGACATCGGTTGCTACTTTACGCTGAGAATGTTAAACACAGCTGCTAATAAGAAATGCGTTGACACGGGTGCTACTTTTATGCTGAGAATGCTGACACGGGTGCTATTGCTGGTGAGAATGTGTACACGGCATTTACTGGTGCTGAGAATGTTGACACGGGTGCTACTGCTGCTGAGAATGTGGACACGGTTACTACTGCTGCTGAGGTATACTGACACTGCTGCTATTGCTACTGAGAATGTTAACACGGCTGGTACTGGGGCTGAGATTGTTAACACGGCTGTTACTGTGGCTGAGAATGTTAACACGGCTGTTACTGGTGCTGACGATGTTGACACGGGTGATACTGCAGCTGCAAATATTGACACGGCTGCTACTTCTGCTGAAAATGTTGACACGGCTGCTACTGTTGCTGAGAATGCGGACACGGCTGCTACTAGTTGCTGAGAATGTTGACACAGGTGCTACTGGTGCTGAGAATGTGGACACCGCTGCTACTGCTGCTGAGAATGTTGACATGTGTGCCACTGGTGCTGACGATGTTGACACGGGTGCTACTGCTGCTGAGAATGTTAACACAGGTGCTACTGCTGCTGAGAATGTTGACACGGGTGCTACTGCAGCTGAAAATGTTGACACGGGTGCTACTGCTGCTGATAATGTTAACACGGGTTCTACTGTTGCTGAGAATGTTGACATGGGTGCTACTGTTGCTGAGAATGTTGACACGGGTGTTAGTGCAGCTAAGAATGTTGACACGGGTGCTACTGAGAATTTTGACACGGGTGCTACTGCTGCTCAGAATGTTGACACGGCTGATACTGCTGCTGAGAATGTTGACACGGGTGCTACTGCTGTTGGGAGAATGTTAACACGGGTACTATTAGTTGACGATGTTGACACGAGTGCTACTGTTTCTGGAAAATGCTGACACGGGTGCTACTGCTGCTGAGAAAGTTGGACACGGGTGCCATTGGAGTCTGGAGAAGGTTGACAGGTGCTACCATCAAGCTGAGAATGTTGACACGGGTGCTACTGCTGCTGAGAAAGTTGCTACAGGTGCTACTGAGCCTGAGAATGTTGACACGGGTGCTACAGATGCTGAGAATGTTTTCACGGGTGCTACTGCTGCTGAGAATGTGGACACGGCTGCTACTGAGAATGTTGACACAAGAGCTACTGCTGCTGAAAATGTTGACACGGCTGCTACTGTTGCTGAGAATATTGACACGGGTGCTACTACTGCTGAGAATGTTGATACGGGTGATACTGCTGCTCAGAATGTTGACACGGGTGCTACTGCTGCTGAGAATGTTGACACGGGTGTTACTGTTTCTGAGAATGTCGAAACGGGTGCTATTGCTGCTGAAAATGTGGACACGGCTGCTACTGAGAATGTTGACACAAGAGCTACTGCTGCTGCGAATGTTGACACTGGTGCTACTACTGCTTAGAATATTGACACGGGTGCTACTACTGCTGAGAATGTTGATACGGTGCTGCTGCTAAGAACATTGCTACAGGTGCAACTGGTGCTGAGAATATTGATTGGGTGCTACTCCTGCTGAGAATGTTAACAAGGGAGTTATTGCTGCTTAGAATGTGGACACGGCTGTTACTGAGAATGTTGACACGGTTGCTACTTACGCTGAGAATGTTAACACAGCTGCTAATAAGAAATGTTGACACGGGTGCTACTTATGCTGAGAATGCTGACACGGGTGCTATTGCTGGTGAGAATGTGTACACGGCATTTACTGGTGCTGAGAATGTTGACACGGGTGCTACTGCTGCTGAGAATGTGGACACGGTTACTACTGCTGCTGAGGTATACTGACACTACTGCTATTGCTACTGAGAATGTTAACACGGCTGGTACTGGGGCTGAGATTGTTAACACGGCTGTTACTGTGGCTGAGAATGTTAACACGGCTGTTACTGGTGCTGACGATGTTGACACGGGTGATACTGCAGCTGCAAATATTGACACGGCTGCTACTTCTGCTGAAAATGTTGACACGGCTGCTACTGTTGCTGAGAATGCGGACACGGCTGCTACTAGTTGCTGAGAATGTTGACACAGGTGCTACTGGTGCTGAGAATGTGGACACCGCTGCTACTGCTGCTGAGAATGTTGACATGTGTGCTACTGGTGCTGACGATGTTGACACGGGTGCTACTGCTGCTGAGAATGTTAACACAGGTGCTACTGCTGCTGAAAATGTTGACAAGGCTGCTACTGGTGCTGAGAATGTTTACACGGCTGCTACTGTTGCTGAGAATGTGGACACGGTTACTACTGCTGCTGAGAATACTGACACTGCTGCTATTGGTGCTGAGAATGTTGACACGGCTGCTACTGGGACTGAGATTGTTAACACGGCTGTTACTGGGGCTGAGAATGTTAACACGGCTGTTACTGTTGCTGACGATGTTGACACGGGTGATACTGCAGCTACAAATATTGACACGGCTGCTACTTCTACTGAAAATGTTGACACAGGTGCTACTGTTGCTGAGAATGCTGACACGGCTGCTACTAGTGCTGAGAATGTTGACACAGGTGCTACTGGTGCTGAGAATGTGGACACGGCTGCCACTGCTGCTGAGACTGTTGACATGGGTGCTACTGGTGCTGACGATGTTGGCACGGGTACCACTGCTGCTGCGAATATTTACACGGGTGCTACTGTTGCTGAGAATGTTAACACGGGTGCTACTGCTGCTGAGAATGTTGAGACGGGTGCTACTGCTGCTGAGAATGTTAACACGGGTGCTACTGCTGTTGAGAATGTTGACACGGGTGCTATTGCTGCTGAGAATGTTAACACGGGTGCTACTGCTGCTATACACGTGCTACTGCTGCTGAAAATGTTAACACGGGTGCGACTGCTGCTGAGAATGTTGACACGGGTGCTATTGCTGCTGAGAATGTTAACACGGGTGCTACTGCTGCTGACAATGTTAACACGGGTGCTACTGCTGCTGAAAATGTTGACACGGGTGCTACTGCTGCTGAGAATGTTGAAACCGGTGCTACTGGTGCTGAGAATGTTGACACGGCATTTACTGGTGCTGAGAATGTTGACACGGGTGCTACTGGTGCTGCGAATGTTGGCACGGCTGCTACTGGTGCTGAGAATCAACACGGGTGCTACTGCTGCTGAAAAAGTTGCTACAGGTGCTACTGAGCCTGAGAATGTTGACACGGGTGCTACTGATGCTGAGAATGTTTTCACGGGTGCTACTGCTGCTGAGAATGTGGACACGGCTGCTACTGAGAATGTTGACACAAGAGCTACTGCTGCTGCGAATGTTGACACGGGTGCTACTGCTGCTGAGAATATTGACACGGGTGCTACTACTGCTGAGAATGTTGATACGGGTCCTGCTGCTAAGAACGTTGCTGCAGGTGCAACTTGTGCTTAGAATGTTAACACGGGTGCTATTGCTGCTGAGAATGTTGACACGGGTGCTACTGCTGCTGAGAATGTTGACAAGGGAGTTAATGCTGCTTAGAATGTGGACACGGCTGTTACTGAGAATGTTGACACGGGTGCAACTTATGCTGAGAATGTTGACACAGCTGCTAATAAGAAATGTTGACACGGGTTCTACTTATGCTGAGAATGTTGACACGGCTGCTATTGCTGGTGAGAATGTGGACACGGCATTTACTGGTGCTGAGAATGTTGACACGGGTGCTACTGGTGCTGAGAATGTTGACACGGCTGCTACTGGTGCTGAGAATGTTTACACGGCTGCTACTGCTGTTGAGAATGTTGACACGGATGCTACTGGGGTTGAGATTGTTAACATGGCTGTTACTGGGGCTGAGAATGTTAACACGGCTGTTACTGGTGCTGACGATGTTGACACGGGTGATACTGCAGCTACAAATATTGACACGGCTGCTACTTCTGCTGAAAATGTTGAAACGGCTGCTACTGTTGCTGAGAATGTGGACACGGCTGCTACTGCTGCTGAGACTGTTGACATGGGTGCTACTGGTGCTGACGATGTTGACACGGGTACCACTGCTGCTGCGAATATTGACACGGGTGCTACTGTTGCTGAGAATGTTAACACGGGTGTTAGTGCAGCTGAGAATGTTAACACGGGTGCTACTGCTGCTGAGAATGTTGACACGGGTGCTATTACTGCTGAGAATGTTAACACGGGTGCTACTGCTGCTGACAATGTTAACAAGGGTGCTACTGCTGCTGAGAATGTTGACACGGGTGCTACTGATTCTGATAATGTTAACACGGGTGTTAGTGCAGCTGAGAATGTTGACACGGGTGCTACTGCTACTGAGAATGTTGACACGGGTGCTACTGCTGCTGAAAATGTTGACACGGGTACTACTGCTGCTGAGAATGTTGACACGGGTGCTACTGAGTCTGAGAAGGTTGACACAGGTGGAACTGCTGCTGGGAATGTTAAGACGGGTGCTACTGCTCCTGACGATGTTGACACGAGTGCTACTGTTTCTGAGAAGGTTGACACAGGTGCTACTGCTGCTAGGAATGTTGACACGGGTACTACTGCTGCTGAGAATGTTACTACAAGTGCTAGTGAGGCTGAGAATGTTGACATGGGTGCTACTGCTGCTGAGAATGTTGACACGGGTGTTACTGCTGCTGAGAATGATGACACGGGTGCTATTGCTGCTGAGAATGTGGACACGGCTGCTACTGAGAATGTTGACACAGGAGCTACTGCTGCTGCGAATGATGACACGGGTGCTACTGCTGCTGAGAATATTGACACGAGTGCTACTACTGCTGAGAATATTGATACGGGTGCTGCTGCTAAGAACGTTGCTAGAGGTGCAACTGATGCTAAGAATGTTAACACGGGTGCTATTGCTGCTGAGAATGTTGACACGGGTGCTACTGCCGCTGAGAATGTTGACAAGGGAGTTATTGATGCTTAGAATGTGGACACGGCTGTTACTGAGAATGTTGGCACGGGTGCTACTTATGCTGAGAATGTTGACACAGCTGCTAATAAGAAATGTTGACACGGGTGGTACTTATGCTGAGAATGCTGACACGGGTGCTATTGCTGGTGAGAATGTGGACACGGCATTTACTGGTGCTGAGAATGTTTTTTTCGGGTGCTACTGGTGCTGAAAATGTGGACACGGTTACTACTGCTGCTGAGAATACTGACACTGCTGCTATTGGTGCTGAGAATGTTGTCACGGCTGCTACTGGGGCTGAGATTGGTAACACGGCTGTTACTGTGGCTGAGAATGTTAACACGGCTGTTACTGGTGCTGACGATGTTGACATGGGTGATACTGCAGCTGCAAATATTGACACGGCTGCTACTTCTGCTGAAAATGTTGACACGGCTGCTACTGTTGCTGAGAATGCTGACACGGCTGCTACTAGTGCTGAGAATGTTGACACATGTGCTACTGCTGCTGAGAATGTGGACACGGCTGCAACTGCTGCTGAGAATATTGACATTGGTGCTACTGGTGCTGACGATGTTGACACAGGTGCTACTGCTGCTGAGAATGTTAACACGGGTGCTACTGCTACTGAAAATGTTGACACGGCTGCTACTGGTGCTGAGAATGTTTACACGGCATGCTACTGTTGCTGAGAATGTTAACACGGGTGCTACTGCTGCTGAGAATGTTGACACGGATGCTACTGGGGTTGAGATTGTTAACATGGCTGTTACTGGGGCTGAGAATGTTAACACGGCTGTTACTGGTGCTGACGATGTTGACACGGGTGATACTGCAGCTACAAATATTGACACGGCTGCTACTTCTGCTGAAAATGTTGAAACGGCTGCTACTGTTGCTGAGAATGTGGACACGGCTGCTACTGCTGCTGAGACTGTTGACATGGGTGCTACTGGTGCTGACGATGCTGACACGGGTACCACTGCTGCGAATATTGACACGGGTGCTACTGTTATGAGAATGTTAACACGGGGCTACTGCTGCTGAGAATGTTGAGATGGGTGGCTGCTGAGAATGTTAACGCTGGTGCTGAGAATGTTGACACGGACGCTATTGCTGCTGAGAATGTTAACACGGTGATACTGCTGCTGACAATGTTAACACGGGTGCTACTGCTGCTGAAAAGTTGACAACTGCTGCTGAGAATGTTGACACGGGTGCTACTGTTGCTGATAATGTTAACACGGGTTCTACTGTTGCTGAGAATGCTGACATGGGAGCCACTGATGCTGAGAATGTTGACGGGTGTTAGTGCAGCTGAGAATGTTGACACGGGTGCTACTGAGAATGTTGAGATGGGTGCTACTGCTGCTGAGAATGTTAACGCGGGTGCTACTGCTGCTGAGAATGTTGACACGGATGCTATTGCTGCTGAGAATGTTAACACGGGTGATACTGCTGCTGACAATGTTAACACGGGTGCTACTGCTGCTGAAAAGTTGACACGGGTGCTACTGCTGCTGAGAATGTTGACACGGGTGCTACTGCTGCTGATAATGTTAACACGGGTTCTACTGTTGCTGAGAATGTTGACATGGGAGCTACTGGTGCTGAGAATGTTGACACGGGTGTTAGTGCAGCTGAGAATGTTGACACGGGTGCTACTGCTACTGAGAATGTTGACACGGGTGCTACTGCTGCTGAGAATGTTGACACGGGTGCTACTGAGTCTGAGAAGGTTGACACAGGTGGAACTGCTGCTGGGAATGTTAAGACGGGTGCTACTGCTGCTGACGATGTTGACACGGGTGCTACTGTTTCTGAGAAGGTTGACACAGGTGCTACTGCATCTGAGAATGTTGACACGGGTACTACTGCTGCTGAGAATGTTACTACAAGGGCTAGTGAGGCTGAGAATGTTGACATGGGTGATACTGCTGCTGAGAATGGTGACACGGGTGCTACTGCTTCTGAGAATGTTGACACGGGTGTTAGTGCTGCTGAGAATGATGACACGGGTGCTATTGCTGCTGAGAATGTGGACACGGCTGCAACTGAGAATGTTGACACAGGAGCTACTGCTGCTGCGAATGATGACACGGGTGCTACTGCTGCTGAGAATATTGACACGAGTGCTACTACTGCTGAGAATGTTGATACGGGTGCTGCTGCTAAGAACGTTGTTACAGGTGCAACTGGTGCTAAGAATGTTAACACGGGTGCTATTGCTGCTGAGAATGTTGACACGGGTGCTACTGCTGCTGAGAATGTTGACAAGGGAGTTATTGCTGCTTAGAATGTGGACACGGCTGTTGCTGAGAATGTTGGCACGGGTGCTACTTATGCTGAGAATGTTGACACAGCTGCTAATAAGAAATGTTGACCCGGGTGCTACTTATGCTGAGAATGTTGACACGGGTGCTATTGCTGGCGAGAATGTGGACACGGCTGTTACTAGTTCTGGGAATGTTGACACAGGTGCTACTGGTGCTGAGAATGTAGACACAAGAGCTACTGCTTCTGAGAATGTTGACACGGGTGCTACTGTTGCTGGGAATGTTGACACGGGTGCTACTGCTGCTGCGAATATTGACATGGGTGCTACTGTTGCTGAGAATGTTGACACGGGTGCTACTGTTGCTGACGATGTTGACACGGGTGCTACTGCTGCTGAGAATGTTGACACGGGTGCTACTGCTGCTGAGAATGTTGACACGGGTGCTACTGTTGCTGAGAATGTGGACACGGTTACTACTGCTGCTGAGAATATTGACACTGCTGCTATTGGTGTTGAGAATGTTGACACAGCTGCTACTGGGGCTGAGAATGTTAACACGGCAGTTACTGGGCCTGAGAATGTTAACACGGCTGTTACTGGTGCTGACGATGTTGACACGGCTGCTACTGATGCTGAGAATATTGACACGGAATGCTACTGTTGCTGAGAATGTGGACACGGTTACTACTGCTGCTGAGAATATTGACACTGCTGCGATTGGTGCTGAGAATGTTGACACAGCTGCTACTGGGGCTGAGAATGTTAACACGGTTATTACTGGGCCTGAGAATGTTTACATGGCCGTTACTGGTGCTGACGATGTTGACACGGCTGGTACTGTTGCTGAGAATGCTGACACGGCTGCTACTAGTGCTGAGAATGTTGACACAGGTGCTACTGATGCTGAGAATGTTGACACGGGTGCTACTGCTGCTGAGAATGTGGACACGGCTGCTACTGAGAATGTTGACACAAGAGCTACTGCTGCTGAAAATGTTGACACGGCTGCTACTGTTGCTGAGAATATTGACACGGGTGCTACTACTGCTGAGAATGTTGATACGGGTGATACTGCTGCTCAGAATGTTGACACGGGTGCTACTGCTGCTGAGAATGTTGACACGGGTGTTACTGTTTCTGAGAATGTCGAAACGGGTGCTATTGCTGCTGAAAATGTGGACACGGCTGCTACTGAGAATGTTGACACAAGAGCTACTGCTGCTGCGAATGTTGACACTGGTGCTACTACTGCTTAGAATATTGACACGGGTGCTACTACTGCTGAGAATGTTGATACGGTGCTGCTGCTAAGAACATTGCTACAGGTGCAACTGGTGCTGAGAATATTGATTGGGTGCTACTCCTGCTGAGAATGTTAACAAGGGAGTTATTGCTGCTTAGAATGTGGACACGGCTGTTACTGAGAATGTTGACACGGTTGCTACTTACGCTGAGAATGTTAACACAGCTGCTAATAAGAAATGTTGACACGGGTGCTACTTATGCTGAGAATGCTGACACGGGTGCTATTGCTGGTGAGAATGTGTACACGGCATTTACTGGTGCTGAGAATGTTGACACGGGTGCTACTGCTGCTGAGAATGTGGACACGGTTACTACTGCTGCTGAGTTATACTGACACTGCTGCTATTGCTGCTGAGAATGTTAACACGGCTGGTACTGGGGCTGAGATTGTTAACACGGCTGTTACTGTGGCTGAGAATGTTAACACGGCTGTTACTGATGCTGACGATGTTGACACGGGTGATACTGCAGCTGCAAATATTGACACGGCTGCTACTTCTGCTGAAAATGTTGACACGGCTGCTACTGTTGCTGAGAATGTGGACACCGCTGCTACTGCTGCTGAGAATGTTGACATGTGTGCTACTGGTGCTGACGATGTTGACACGGGTGCTACTGCTGCTGAGAATGTTAACACAGGTGCTACTGCTGCTGAAAATGTTGACAGGGCTGCTACTGGTGCTGAGAATGTTTACACGGCTGCTACTGTTGCTGAGAATGTGGACACGGTTACTACTGCTGCTGAGAATACTGACACTGCTGCTATTGGTGCTGAGAATGTTGACACGGCTGCTACTGGGACTGAGATTGTTAACACGGCTGTTACTGGGGCTGAGAATGTTAACACGGCTGTTACTGTTGCTGACGATGTTGACACGGGTGATACTGCAGCTACAAATATTGACACGGCTGCTACTTCTACTGAAAATGTTGACACAGGTGCTACTGTTGCTGAGAATGCTGACACGGCTGCTACTAATGCTGAGAATGTTGACACAGGTGCTACTGGTGCTGAGAATGTGGACACGGCTGCCACTGCTGCTGAGACTGTTGACATGGGTGCTACTGGTGCTGACGATGTTGGCACGGGTACCACTGCTGCTGCGAATATTTACACGGGTGCTACTGTTGCTGAGAATGTTAACACGGGTGCTACTGCTGCTGAGAATGTTGAGACGGGTGCTACTGCTGCTGAGAATGTTAACACGGGTGCTACTGCTGTTGAGAATGTTGACACGGGTGCTATTGCTGCTGAGAATGTTAACACGGGTGCTACTGCTGCTGACAATATTAACACGGGTGCTACTGCTGCTGAAAATGTTGACACGGGTGCTACTGCTGCTGAGAATGTTGAAACCGGTGCTACTGGTGCTGAGAATGTTGACACGGACTGGTGCTGAGAATGTTGACACGGGTGCTATTGCTGCTGAGAATGTTAACACGGGTGCTACTGCTGCTGACAATGTTAACACGGGTGCTACTGCTGCTGAAAATGTTGACACGGGTGCTACTGCTGCTGAGAATGTTGAAACCGGTGCTACTGGTGCTGAGAATGTTGACACGGCATTTACTGGTGCTGAGAATGTTGACACGGGTGCTACTGGTGCTGCGAATGTTGGCACGGCTGCTACTGGTGCTGAGAATGTTGACACGGGTGCTACTGCTGCTGAAAAAGTTGCTACAGGTGCTACTGAGCCTGAGAATGTTGACACGGGTGCTACTGATGCTGAGAATGTTTTCACGGGTGCTACTGCTGCTGAGAATGTGGACACGGCTGCTACTGAGAATGTTGACACAAGAGCTACTGCTGCTGCGAATGTTGACACGGGTGCTACTGCTGCTGAGAATATTGACACGGGTGCTACTACTGCTGAGAATGTTGATACGGGTCCTGCTGCTAAGAACGTTGCTGCAGGTGCAACTTGTGCTTAGAATGTTAACACGGGTGCTATTGCTGCTGAGAATGTTGACACGGGTGCTACTGCTGCTGAGAATGTTGACAAGGGAGTTAATGCTGCTTAGAATGTGGACACGGCTGTTACTGAGAATGTTGACACGGGTGCAACTTATGCTGAGAATGTTGACACAGCTGCTAATAAGAAATGTTGACACGGGTTCTACTTATGCTGAGAATGTTGACACGGCTGCTATTGCTGGTGAGAATGTGGACACGGCATTTACTGGTGCTGAGAATGTTGACACGGGTGCTACTGGTACTGAGAATGTTGACACGGCTGCTACTGGTGCTGAGAATGTTGACACGGCTGCTACTGTTGCTGAGAATGTGGACACGGTTACTACTGCTGCTGAGAAAATTGACACTGCTGCTATTGGTGCTGAGAATGTTGACACGGCTGCTACTGGGGTTAAGAATGTTAACATGGCTGTTACGGGGGCTGAGAATGTTAACACGGCTGTTGCTGGTGCTGACGATGTTGACATGGGTGATACTGCTGCTGCGAATATTGACACGGGTCCTACTAGTGCTGAGAATGTTGACACGGCTGCTACTGCTGCTGAAAATGTTGACACGGCTGCTACTGTTGCTGAGAATATGGACACGGCTGCTACTGCTGCTGAGAATGTTGACACGGCTGCTACTGGTGCTGAGAATGTGGACTCGGCTGCTACTGGTGCTGAGAATGTTGACACGGCTGCTACTGGTACTGAGAATGTTGACACAGCTGCTTCTGGTGCTGAGAAGGTTGACACGGCTGCTACTGGTGCTGAGAATGTTGACACGGCTGCTACTGGTGCTGAGAATGTTGATACGGCTGCTACAATATCATGTAAAGCTCGATTATATACAATATTTCCTGTTTTAATCTACGTTTGACATCTATTTGCTTATGTATTACAACAGACCTCTATGAGTATGAGAAAATATCCACCAAGAATTATTTAGTGATATATCAAAAGCAAATTTTTCCCTATAGCGCAGTTCCTCGTCGGAAGTTGTATGTGAAAATTCTCTTGCGGGTAAAGTTTGTGAGAAAGTTGTCAAGTTGGTGTTGGTACCGTGCAGAGTTGTTACCTGAGACCCTGCTAGGAGACACGCCTGATCCGCTTACACTTTCTAACTGAAAGGTGTTAACTATTCAGCTCCTCGTCGGTAGTTCAGAAGGTGTAGGGATATTGGTGATGAGGTGGGGATCATTTAGTAGAGGTGTTGTTAGAATTTGCCAGAGGTACGTTGTATGGCAGGAAAATGGTGTGTGAATCAATAACAAATTGCTTCGTTGGCGAAAGACTTGATGTATGTATAAAACATTAGCTTGTTGTCCTTGCACCATATATTAGTTACCAGACCAGTACCTTCAGCCTTTGTGAGCGGCACAGTGCTGGTCCCATCATTTGTTCATTGGAATTTCAGATGAACTTAAAGCAAATGTGTGCCTTCTTCTAAGAATAACTGATCGGTTTTAACTTTCAATGTTTATCCAGGTTAAGCAGCACATACCCGAGATATTCATAAGACGCAAACTCTTTTTTAAGGCCAAATTCTCCCGGGGTGCTCTCAGGAGGGGGCTTACCACTACTCAGGGCGGATGAACCTGATGATACCTGCACAGGGGGATTACACGGGATTTATTCCAACCCAAATCTTTCAGCATCGAACAAAAGATAAAGCAATGTTTCATAACGCTTGAAAATCAGCTTTTACGAACTAAAGTAACAGTGTATTTTGCCTGGACTCGCGTTCATTCACCTTCTTACTGAGTTAACTGTAAACATTTTCGTTCTGTGATCCATCATAAATACACGGAAGCTGGAGCAGCCTGTGATACTGTGCTCCTCTGATGGATGTACTTAATAATGCCGGTCATCCACACAAGCACTATAGTCAGTGATCTTTGGTCAGGATTCTATTATCCCTTCATGTCTTATACCAGGTGGCTCAGTCTTATCAAGACCAAGACGGAAAACTGTCCTTCCTTTAGAGGCAAGAGAACACAAGATCATAATAACTTTTCACTCCAGGATATAGAGAGAATAAGTGTCTGTCGTGAGTACCTTCCCTCTTCAACACACACACAAACACAAAGGAAATGTTTAACTACTTTAGCTGTGATGTAGTCAATTCTGTATTTCACAAACTCAAAGGCGCTAAAACAAGGAATAAGCTCCACCTGGCACAACAGACGCCTTGGTGGTCAATATCGGCAGCTGTGAGGTAAAGTGGAAGAAAGTTGCTGCTACAGACAGGTGCAGGAGAGTGACGAGACACCTGTATCGGTTAACACCTGCCTCGTCTGATCTGGATATGTTCGTTATTGTGAATATGTTTATTTTCCGACACCACCAGACGGCGCCAACCTCTGCTCTTGCTATCGACACGTACTTTTATAAAACTAATATAAATAATCGCAATCTAACCCCAGAAAAATATGCTGCAATCGATAAGTTTAATGGTCGAGGTGGTGTACACTGCCAGGGGACACAACGATCACAGTAAGTTTAGTGAAATGTTTGACACTTTCTCCAGAAAACCAGTTAAAAGTTCATGATGTGTCGGTCATTGAGGCGGTGTATAAAAAGATCAAAGGTGCAGCCTTGTTACCTGGGGAAATATTCTTTATCCAACTTTACCGGAGTTTAGCTCAGAACTAATGTTGGAGATTACTAGTTGTTGAGGCCATGATTGTATATATATATATATATATATATATATATATATATATATATATATATATATATATATATATATATATGACAAATGTAATTAATCACAACAATGAGTGTATTACTATGAGCGCCTTCACCCCCTCTCCCCATACACAAAAGAACCGAACACGAAAACATTGTAATAACAATTATTAAAATTCATACATATAACATACAGAGCAGTAACTCAGAACCTTATACCAAAGATAAACAAGTACAGTACGTTACACAGTACAGGAAGCTGGGCCACGAGTATTGCTTTACCCCAATAGTATCAGAGACTGTGGGAGCCTGAGGCACCGAGATCCTGAAGTTCCTGAATGAGTTGGGCTCTAGACTTACTGAAACTATCAAAGTGAAATTTTATTACACAAAACTTAAAAAAAAAATTGAAAGGTGCTAAGTTCCTCTGGGTCAAAACAGTCATGGAAAGTGTTAATAAATGTTGGTAGTATTCCCTCACTGTACCGCTATATTACGGTTCAGGAACAGCTTGCTGATCGTCGTTGGATTCCCTGCCACATCAGTGAGCCTGGAACCCATTTCTACCCCAGTGACAAACAGCTTCTGATCCTCTTGGTTTATGGTGGTTTAAATATTCAAATACTTTGTCTTTGGTAATAAAAATTGCCTCTTTATGATCTGCCTCACTACCAAGGTTTGTTACAGTGATAATGAGATGACGTGAGACAAGGCTCAAGTACGTGTGTAATCCCACACTAATTGTCTAGACTAATGAGTCAAGGTTCTCTTAGAGCGGTCACTGGGCTGTAGCGAGTTATTTCTTGATGTTATTGACCTCGTCCTGTCGTGCCCACCACCTGACTGAGGTTTCTGCTGATGAGAATGTGAATATTGACTGGTTACCTGGAGGCTCTCTGCAGGTAAACTTGTGTTCAGTATAAACAAAAGCAGCGAAGCGAAGAATTGAGCTAATACACGTGGACTTGGGTTGAAGCGGATGTATATTTTCCTGTGTGGGGGGGAGGGGGACACAGAGGGTGGCTGGGTGTGTTGGGTGGAGGACACAGTGGGTGGCGGGGTGTGTTGGGTGGAGGACACAGAGGATGGCGGGGTGTGCTGGGTGGGATACACACAGGGTGGCGGCTCACATACTGACTCTAAATGTAACATTTACTCTTCAGTTAACCATTTCCACATTGTTGCCTTTGGTAGAGATCTGGAAGATTTTGTATTTTTCTCTCTTTTTTCTTTCTCTCTTTTCCGTCTCGACTGCCGAAAAATAAACACCGGAGGAGAGACCAACTTAGCAGAGACCATCACCAAGTGTTTTATATTTCAGACAGAACATTTTCCAAGCGGACGGCAGCATACAAACATCTCCAAACACAGAGTCGCTTGTTTTTCTTGCTTTAGAAAATATGTTGTGTTTGTGTCGGGAAAGGTCTGGATGTAGGAGGAAGGATCAACAACTATTTTTTTATGATTGAGATAAAACTGTATTACCATGAGCTTTGTTATTATATTTGTGTAAATTATGGTAGTAAAATATTTATATTTTTGGTATCTTCTTTATCCATAAACAGTAAATGTAATTGATAGAAAATATAGACCTAAATTAGTTCTGTAAAATATCATAATATGTGAAATTATATAATAAGATTAATTTATTCAAACAAAGCATTTATATAATAAATACATTGAAATAATTATAGTGTTTATAATGGAAAATGTGTCGAGTAAACACAACATAAACACCTGCATATGTTACCTGATGTTCGTGTGTTAATTATCGTATTTCACTTCACTTTAGACAGACGTGGAGTACATCAAGGCTATAAGACAGAGCTTCACAGAGCCATCTGACGGGAACAAGGTCATGGTGGCGGTGCTGTACAACATACAGTTCACAGTCGGTACACACACATCTATAACTTATGTGTTACAAAATGAATGTTAACATTATTACTGTGGTTAAGGTAGAAGGCAGCCACCAAACAGGGAGGTACTACCGCCTGGGAAGATATTGGAAGCACAAGGTAATGTCTAATGGTAGACCCTGCTGTCATATTTCACCACAAAAACTATGACCAAGTCCCAGGCTGCTGATTTAACTTTCTGCCTCATTTACACACAATTGCAGGGTCTCAATTGTTTATCTTGCGATTGACAACACAACATACATACAGTATATTGTTTCTCACTTTTGATCTATTTTTTTCATTTTTTTCATCATCATCATCATCATCATCATCATTATTATTAATTATTATTAATTATTATTAATTGTTATTATTATTATTATTATTATTATTATTATTATTATTATTATTATTATTATTATTATTATTATTATTATTATTATTATTATTATTATTATTATTATTATTATTATTATTATTATTATTATTATTATTATTATTACGTATCCGCCCCCCCCCCAAGCCCCGATTTGGGTCAGTGACCTGTGCCCAGGTGGGCTAATCCCATAAACAACGGAGAAATAATGGTGGTGGTGGTAATAGTGTTGTCAGTAGAGAATAATTAACAAAACATACAAGTGTTTCGTCCAGGTTCTGCTACAGATCATAACCACGGGTTATATTACCGTTCACTCGGTGTTAACATGTAAGAGCGTGTCCGTCTACTCTTTAATTTTCAGTGTCTTTAATCTTAAGTTCTCAGTTCACACCTCCAGTCATAACCCAACAGTGTATTAAACTTTTATATCAAGTGTGACCTCCCCGCCCGTCCAGGCCCGCCCGTCCAGGTGACCTCCCCGCCCGTCCAGGTGACCTCCCCGCCCGTCCAGGTGACCTCCCCCGCCCGTCCAGGTGACCTCCCGCCCGACCAGGTGACCTCCCCGTCCGTCCAGGTGACCTCCCGCCGGTACAGGTGACCTCCTCCCCGCCCGTCATGGTGACCTCCGCCCGCTCCAGGTGACCTCCCGCCCGGTCCAGGTGACCTCCCCCGCCCCGGTCGGTGGCCTCCCGCCCTCCCGGTGACCCTCTCCCCTCCAGGTATCCCCCCCTCCATATAACCCTCCCTCCGTTGCCCCCCCCCTCCAGAGTAAGCCCTCCACCCCTCCATGCCCTCCTCCCGATAACCCTCCCACTCCAGGTAGCCCTCCCCCTCCATGTAACCCCTCCCCCCCTCCAAGTAACCCTCCCCTCCCAGGTAACCCCTGCCCCCCTCAGGTAACCCTCCCCCCACTCCATATAACCCTCCCCCCTCCAGCCGAGGTGCCCCCCCCCCTCAGGTAACCCTCCCCCCTCCAGGTGACCTCCCGCCCGCTCAGGTGACCTCCAGGTCCAGGTGACCTCCCGCCCGGTCCAGGTGACCTCCCCGCCCACTCAGGTGACCCTCTCCCCTCCAGGTATCCCCCCCCTCCATATAACCCTCCTCCAGTTAACCCCCTCAGGTAACCCTCCACCCTCCATGTAACCCTCCCCCCCTCCAGGTAACCCTCCTCCAGGTAACCTCCCCTCCATCAACCCTCCCCTCCAGGTACCCTCCCTCCAGGTAACCCCCTGCCCCTCCAGGTCCCTCCCCCCTCCATAACCCTCCCTCCAGTTAACCCCCCTCCAAGTAACCCTCCCCTCCAGGTAACCCTCCCCCTCCAGGCAACCCTCCCCCCAGGTAACCCTCCAGGTAACCCCCCCTCCACCTCCAAGTAACCCCCTCCCCAGGTAACCCTCCTCCAGGTAACCCTCCCCTCCAGGCAACCCTCCCCTCCAGGTAACCCTCCCCCTCCAGGTAACCCTCCCCCCTCCATATAACCCTCCCCCCCTCCAGGAACCCTCCCCTCCAGGTAACCCTCCTCCAGGTAACCCTCCTCCCCTCCAGGTAACCCTCCCCTCCAGGTAACCCAGGTAATCCTCCACCCAGGTAACCCTCCAGGTAACCCTCCAGGTAAGGTAACCCTCCCCTCCAGGTAACCTCCCCCTCCAGGTAACCCTCCCTCCAGGTAACCCTCCCTTCCAGGTAACCCTCCCCCCTTCCAGGTAACCCTCCCCCTCCCAGGTAACCCTCCCCTCCAGGTAACCCTCCAGGTAACCCTCCCCTTCCAGGTAACCTCCCCCAGGTAACCCTCCAGGTCCAGGTAACCCCTCCCCCCTCCAGGTAACCCTCCTCTAACCCTCCAGGTAACCCTCCCCCCCAGGTAACCCTCCCTAACCCTCCCCCCTCCAGGTAACCCTCCCCCTCCAGGTAACCCTCCCGGCCACACCTGCCCGACTATACATCTCTTCATTATTCATGGTGAGTAAAACCTCTTTACTGTTCAGGATAATTAACTAACAAATAGTCCAGTAAAAACAATAATTAATTTCCTCTTTCGCTTTGTCCGTTTATCGTCTGAAATATATCATCGTGTTATTTTAATTACCACTAACACACAATTATTATTTATTCCCCAAACTGAAACTTTCTCTTCCTCAATTAAAACAAATATATATTAAATGATAATTATTGTCTCGTTTGTTTCAACTCTTTTTAGAAATCAAATATCGTCCAACCCCAAATTGTATTAAATAATTTCTTTCCTTACAGC
>NW_024733410.1:34847-72835 GCF_018991925.1 Homarus americanus
GGTGAGAACAAAAGACATCGTCAGTATTGACGATGACGTAAGACAGAAACATACCAGTTATCGTAAAGGTATATTATTGTCCAACAGTGGTTCACGACGATCATATTCTGATCATCAATAGAAACTGATCTACTACCAACAGTGTTTAATATATTCACAACTTCTTAATCAAGTTCGGTTATGCGTTCGTCTCTTGTCTTCATTAAATCCAAAGGAACCCATTAATAAGATCGTCGGCATAATCATAATGTGAACGTGGAATGTATTATGATTCTGGGCAGTTGGTGAGGGTGTTGACTCTGGCTCGGTGTGGGAGAGGGCGAGCACTTCTAAAGGGGAAATTTGGTCTAATACCTTCACTAACATCCATCCAACAAGACTGAATGGCGTCGGGTATTGCTCCTATTGGCTGTTCATTATGGAAGTGTCAAATAGCCCCGCCCCTTTTCTCTCGTCGTGGCTTGTGATCGGCCAGTTAGAAAACAAATCGTGGATGAAATGCTGTAGATTGGCTATTTTTTTTTCCACAGATGACACTGCCACATTATCCAATCACAAAATCATACGTCATATTGGTGGGCGGGGCTGAGTGTGACATTGCCATATTGAACAGACTATAAGTTAAATTAATTGATACACATAACCGATAATGAATAAATGAATAGATTTTGTACAGTCAGGACCAAAAGTTGGCTCCCGGTGGTGAAACTAAGTCACGGGAATCAGTCTCCGAACTGACTTAACCTGACCGTCATCTGGTGCGGGTGTGTTGTGTTATCTCATTTGGGGTCGATACTGCTTCAGTTTGGGAGGGAGCCAACTTATGATCCCGGTTGTACAATTAATTAATTACTTTTACTGACAATTCGTGAAACCATAAAACATTAAGACGAAAAAATAACGATATAAATCCCTGTACACATACTGTACACACCAGGTAACATAAAGACTGATATATTTGAACCACTACTAAAGCATTCAATATCATTACACTCTTTAAATAAAACGAAACAAATTTGGTCAAATAATGTTTCAAATTTGCAACTAGTCAACGTGAACGAGACAATGACGAGATAGGTATAAAATATTTAAATGAAAAAAATACCTGCAATTTCCATGTCAAATGACCTCACGGAAATCATCAAAGTGCAGTTACGGTCTTTATTCCAGCCTAAGGTCTTATTTATACTTTAGTGTCAACAGGAATCTCCACAGAAAAAATATCCTCGTCTCTAAACAAAGTAATGAGTCTTTATGTTCACTGTTTTCAGTTCATAAATATATCATTCTACACCGGAAGACATGATGGCCTCTACAGTGGCTCTACTATTGAAGTGACCTTATACCAACCTGTATAGTAATGATATATACCTTATAATGTCTGTCTGTGTGTGAAATAATTATGACAATGATAATAATAATAATAATAATAATAATAATAATAATAATAATAATAATTAACGGTTTATTAAAATGACAGGACAAGCAGAGGGCTAAACATATATAGTCAACAGAGATGATGAAAGTTACATATTTTGGGACTGGGTCACCTGATTGATAAAATAATATACACGTAACGTAAGTGGTACAAATATAATATATATTATAACGGGGGGGGGGGTCATTTAACAAGGAATTTCAGCATAGTAACAATACAAAAGTAAAATTGGCAGGTTGTGAACACACTGGCTAACTACGAGTTGTTAATAATTTTTACAATGGTTGGTATTGGGCTGTTCTTATAGCAGTCAGCACGTGGTCGTATGGGCTGGTCACGGTTGTGGTGTCGAACAAGTATTCGCGGACGAGGGATCTCGAGCGGGAGCAGACGATGGTGTCGAGGATGATGCAAAAGCTCCTCCCTAAACTTGCAGATGAGGTTGTGTGTGTGTGTGTGTGTGTGCGTGCGCGTGTGCGCATGCGTGCTTTTAAAACCATTGCTTGTTGTGTCTGAGTTTGACACACGAAATAATTTACCAGAACTGTTAGGCAATATGTCTATTATATTTACCGGCCGCGAGTAAATAATTTCACCTCTCTTATCAACTAAACGGCGCGACTACTGATAAAATCTGGTCGACATATTGTTGTTATAAATGTTGTGGTCGGTTGTAGCTCCAACATATTCATGAGTGGTTGTTCAGTGTTCAGCTGTTCATCATCCATCATCCAGTGTATCACCGGAAGGTTATTAAACCCAATGTTAATGTATATGATATATATGTAAAATAAAATATAATCTGCGATAAACGTTGTATTTTGGGCGGGTGGGAAGTCATGATGTAACTCTGTAAAGTAATGTCAATTAAAATACTTTTGATTGTAAGGAAACATCTTGAACCTGACCTGTTGATATACACAGAAGTTGGATTGTTTGTTGTTCAGGGAGAAAAAATATGAAAACTCTGTCCTTGAGTTTGTTGTGGTACACGTGTACAATTAGCTTTATTCACGGAGGTCTAAAGTATCTTTAAGATTATACTTTTTTATGATAAATATTTAGTGAACAGCCAAAGTGACGTCCTTGTTTCTTTGAGGTTAAATTATATGTTTATTTTATAGGACATTTGTCGCTCATCTTGTAGAAGAGCTAAAGAAAGTGTAATGTATGGGATGCCACTTACTCATAAAACCTTTCTCTCTCTTTTTGAAACCCTCGAAAGGGACGAGAAGTTTGTGAAGGTTGAAACTTTTACATTTAGGAGCGGAATGACCCGCCTCCAGGGTCTTTATTTCTGGTAATATTTCCAGAGACGAACAAGCTCTAGATGGGGAGACAATTATCTTTCTTATAACATTGTTTTTTGTCGAATATTTTAATAGTAAAGGAACATAACACCGACATAGGGAACCTCTTAGAGTAAACACTTCCCTCCTCCTGGACACTGATGAGTAAAAAAAAGTAGCTGCCTGTCTGACGGATTTTGTCTCTGGTGTGACTGATAGTCCCAAAGTCTAGATTTCACGGGCAGGTTAAAGCGTCAATAGAAGGTAAGATACCTGACGCTGCTTGGATCTTGTGGATTGTTTCTGAAGAAAGTTTTCCTTTCCCCAGTTTCCTCTTATCTGTTCGTCAACTTTTAAATTTAAGTCATATACCGGACCATCGCTCTTTAACCCCTTGTGTACGGGGTTCCCTCTGGGCTAAAGAAAATCGTCTAACGTTAACCAAATATTAAAAGTGGTGTCCCCGTAGTGAGGGAGTTAAGAGATGATCGTTTCATATTGATTATAAATTTAATGAGAAGTTTTATAACCCAGGTGGAGGGCCTTCACCTGTGGTCACGTGGAGGGGCTTCACCTGGGGTCGCATAGAGGGCCTTCACCTGGGGTAGCGTGGAGGGCCTTCACCTTGGGTAGCGTGGAGGGCTTTCACCTGGGGTAGCGTGGAGGGCCTTCACCTGGGGTCGCATAGGGGCCTTCACCTGGGGTAGCGTGGAGGGCCTTCACCTTGGGTAGCGTGGAGGGCCTTCACCTTGGGTAGCGTGGAGGGCCTTCATCTGGGGTAGCGTGGAGGGCCTTCACCTGGGGTGGCGTGGAGGGCCTTCACCTTGGGTAGCGGAGGCCTTCACCTGGGGTGTGGAGGGCCTTCACCTTGGTAGGGCAGAGGTCCTTCATCTGGGGTAGCGTGGAGGGCCTTCACCTGGGGTGGCGTGGAAGGCCTTCACCTTGGGTAGCGTGGAAGCCCTTCACCTGGTGTGGCGTGAAGGGCCTTCATCTGGGGTGGCGTGAAGGGCCTTCATCTGGGGTGCGTGGAAGGCCTTCACCTGGGGTGGCGTGGAGGGCCTTCATCTGGGGTAGCGTGGAGGGCCTTCACCTGGGGTGGCGTGGAGGGCCTTTACCTTGGGTGGCGGGATGGCCTTCATCTGGGGTGGCGTTGAGGGCCTTCACCTGGGTAGCGTGGAGGGCCTTCACCTGGGGTCGCGTGGAGGGCCTTCACTTGGGGTGGCGTGGAGGGCCTTCTTCTTGGGTAGTGGAGGGCCTTCACCTTGGGTAGCGTGGAGGCCCTTCACCTGATTTAACGTGGAGGGCCTTCATCTGGGGTGGCAGGCCTTCACCTGGGGTAGCGTGGAGGGCCTTCATCTTGGGTGCGTGGAGGCCTTCATCTTGGGTGGCGGAGGGTCTTCACCTGGGGTAGCGGGAGGGCCTTCACCTGGGGTAGCGTGGAGGGCCTTCACTTGGGGTGGCGTGGAGGGCTTTCGCCTGGGGTGGCATAGAGCGCCTGCACCTGGGGTAGCATGGAAGGCCTTCACCTGGGGTAGCGAGGCCTTCATCTTGGGTGGCGTGAGGGCCTTCGTCCTGGGTGGCGTGGAGGGCCTTCACCTTGGGTAGCGTGGAGGCCCTTCACCTGATTTAGTGGAGGGCCTTCATCTGGAGTTGCGTGGAGGCCTTCACCTTGGGCAGCGTGGAGAGCCTTCATCTTGGGTGGCGTGGAGGGCCTTCATCTTGGGTGGCGTGGAGGGCCTTCACCTTGGGTAGCGTGGAGGGCCTTTACCTGGGGTAGCGTGGAAGGCCTTCACCTGGGGTGGCGTGGAGGGCTTTCGCCTGGGGTGGCATAGAGCGCCTGCACCTGGGGTAGCGTGGGGGGCCTTCACCTGGGGTAGCGTGGAGGGCCTTCACCTGGGGTAGCGTGGAGGGCCCTCACCTGGGGTAGCGTGGAGGACCTTCATCTGGGGTAGCGTGGAGGGCCTTCACCTGGGGTGGCGTCAATACACATAATTGAAGGAGCAGTTTACACAAGAAGAATACCACAAACTGATGCTGTAGTAGCGTCAGTCTTGGCTCTAATTTGGTTATTGAGTTCTTCCCTAGTTTTAAGTATATACGTGAACATATACTGAAGTGTTTTGTTAAAATATGTAAGAAGCGGCACTTCCCTTACAGCCAGCACCATCACTAACACTGTTACTTCAGCCTAAGTTACTACTCTCACCATCCATCAACTTTTGCCTCAGTCTGTTGTCGTATCTTTCACCCAGTCACTCACTCCGTATTGTCTCTCTTCATTCTCTCAAAATTTCCTTATACAAACATCGTTGATTTTCTTCAGATTTACTTAAACTCTTCCCACATATTTCTTAATTCATTGTCAAGTTACTGAATTTAATATGAGACCTCAAATAATTCCTTTAATTTATTCAACCAAAGGCTAGTAGCATTTATCACTCATTTAATTAACTTAGTTCACTACTAGCCGCTACTTTATTAGCGGGAACAATTACAGTCATAGTCAGTCATAATGTTGACAGTGTTGATATAAGGCTGTATTTATTAGGTTATTCTGTACATATATTACAGGTAAATTAACAGTCACCAGTCTGTCAAAAATTCCTGGACAGTCAAGTGAAGGCTGAGAGAAAGTTTTATTTATTGACTCCAATAAGCCGTGTGTGTGGGAGCGAAGGCGCGCCACACTACCAGAAGAAATCTTTTCATCAACTTGTGTGGGGTCGCGCCTGACGTCTTTTTCCACCCAGTTCAAAAACAAATTGAATAACGCCATTTCTAAGCCTTTCCCTCCACTTCTCCCAACCCTTAGTGAAGTGGTGACGCCATTCCCTCAACTTCACTCTTCACTTCCTTCATAACTCAGCTGGCAAACAATTCCCATCGGCAGGAAACAGTCGGAACAAAGAAAATAAATTACCTCTAGACCGAAGACCCCATCCAATATTCTTTAATACATTCATTATTTCAGAGAAATTTACTCCTTGGTTAATAAATGTCTAGATGTTGTGTTTGTGTGAATATACAACAACATCCAAAAGCAGCTGTGGTGGTGGGCCTCCCTCATCTCTGCTGAAAATCATTACACTCCACCGCGTCCCTGTAATTGAATTACTTGGGCGGGCACAAAGGAAGTTGTATATCCCAGAACCCGTTGAGTGCTTCCCCAGTCACACAGTTCCATCAGAAGTCTAAGGGTGGAAGGGCTAATTAAATATTTTATTCCATTTCTATTTATTTTTTGTGAAAAATATTGAAAAATTATTTCGTAGTTGGTAGTTGGTAGTAGTTTATTTGAAAACTAAAGCCAAAAGTCAAGGTTACAGACGTACATCTAAGATTTAACCCGACTTTGCTGATTAATCTTGTAAAATCATTCTATAGATAATAAAATGAAAATAACCAAACATTCTTCTCACAAACTCCTTTGAACTCGTAACAAAAAGTTAAGTTGTTGAGTAAATACAGCATTCTGGATGTTGCATTACGTTAGGAGGCAGAATTTTGTGACGAGAATCATAAAAGGAAGCTCTCTACTATTATTTCCAGCTGGGCGCCTCCCGTGTGTCTCGTTCAGCCCACACCTTCCTCACTCCCACCTCAATAATACTTTTAATATCTTCTCGTAGACACTTAGACACTGCCTATAGGTAAAGACTTTACACAAACAGGTGATGTATCATTATTTTATATCAGGACAAGTTGGCCACAGTAACAAAGGAAAATTTTTCCTCCTCTTTTCTCTGCTTTAATTTTTTCTCGGAACTCCAGCACTTAGCTCGCTGGCGACGTGCGGGGAATAAGAGTCCCTGTATGAATGGTGCAAGCTATTAATATCCAGCATATGAGAAGAGTGGGGCGCCTACACTAGTCCCCTGGGTTACCTGGGAGTCTAGTTAACGTAAAGGAAGTTATTATACCTTTTATGGAGCCCCGAGCCGCCACCTGGAGGGGAATTTGTGGGAAGTAGCAGACGGCCCTGGGGAATGGTTTCATTTTAATAATTATGTGACTTCTCTAAAAAGCCGATCAAACATATACTATTTTATAGGTAATATTTCGAATATAAAAATTTCCACAATAAAAGAATAATTTGTATAACATTGAACTAAAGTCTTTTTAGTTTTAATTATTAATATATATTGAAAGTCGGGAGCAATCTGAGTATTTCCAATGATAAAACTTCTCCCTTTCTTAAGTTAGTGTACACAATACTCACCTGGGCCCACCATATTATCAGGATTTTTTTTTCTGAAAAGGTTTAAAAGGTTTTCACTGAGAGCTTGACGTGAAATACTATAGTTTTGAGCTCGGAAAGGTCGTGTAGGTATTGCCTGTGAGAGTCTACCTGAACACGTGGTCACGAAATAAAAAAAATGAAATAATGATAATAGTTAAGAAAATAAAATTTTGTCAGGATGGTCTTAAGTGAGTTTTAGTTTTATCAAGAAAATAATAAAAATATTTGGAAGTTTGCAGTAAGCAGTGATGAAGGAATAAAAGCCGGTATGTAGATGACACTGCTCTTATAGCTCATGGCCAAGAGGCTGTGATGGAATATCATACAATATCCAATATCATTTCTCTAAGTTGATAATTTATAACATTTAGCTGAAGAAGAAAAATCTCCTGAAGTATAATTATAATTTTACCATTTTAACGTCTAAGAGAGAAAGCGGAATAATTATAATTATACTAAGAATTATATCAGGTTTACTTCAGCATGAATTATATTATAGGTCAGCTTGGGGGAGTTAGCTCGTACAAAAGTGTCAGTCATCAAAGTGTAGTCATGCGGGAAAATTAAGTAGAGACACATCTCCTGTGTAATTACTGGCTGTTAATTATCCCGACCTGGGTTTTTGTTTTTACCTGAAATGATGATTAACTTGATTACTATTATCATCATCATCGTTAACATTATTATAAAGTTAATTTGTCGTTTTATTTACATGTAGTTATATAATTTTTGCTCATAAGCTTGTTGCTTCAAAATTATATTGTTAAAAACTCTCGTGTTCCAATTCTGAAAATGTTGGACGTGTAAAATTTGTCAAACATCTTTCGTTTACCTTAAGCTTTAGTTAACATGTTAATATCCCCCAAAAGGAGAAGTTATTTCATTAACATTCATGAATAGTTAAAGGTTTACGTCGTCAGCCTTTTGGAATATAATTATATTGAAGGTTTTTCTTACTTGTTATAGATGACAACCTTAGTTTTTGTTCCCATAAAGTGTCTTTGTTAACAGCGTAGAAAAATTATTTGTAAAAGTAATTGTTAATTATATGTAAAATCAACTGTTAATTATATGTTTAATCACCCGGTAATTATTGGTGGATCACATATAACAGTCAAAGGGCTGCTGTAAGGAAAGAAATTATTTAATACAATTTGGGGTTGGACGAAATTTGATTTCTAAAAAGAGTTGAAACAAACGAGACAATAATTATCATTTCATATATATTTGTTTTAATTGATGAAGAGAAAGTTTCAGTTTGGGGAATAAATAATAATTGTGTGTTAGTGGTAATTAAAATAACACGATGATATATTTCAGACGATAAACGGACAAAGCGAAAGAGGAAATTAATTATTGTTTAACTCGACTATTTGTAAGTTAATTATCCTGAACAGTAAAGAGGTTTTACTCACCATGAATAATGTAGAGATGTATAGTCGGGCAGGTGTGGCCGGGAGGGTTACCTAGAGGGGGAGGGTTACCTGGAGGGGGAGGGTTACTTGGAGGGGGAGGGTTACCTGGAGGAGGGTTACTTGGAGGAGGTTACCTGGAGAGGAGGGTTACCTGGAGGAGGGTTACCTGGAAGAGGGAGGGGTTACTTGGAGGGGGAGGTTTGGAGGGGAGGGTTACCTGGAGGGGGGAGGGTTACCTGGAGGGGGTTACCTGGAGGGAGGTGCCTGGACCTGGAGGGGGGTTACCTTACCTGGAGGGAGGCCCACCTGTGGTGGGGGAGGGTTACCTGTGGTGGGGGAGGCTTCTGGGGGAGGGTTACCTGGGAGGGAGAGGGTTACCTGGAGGAGGGTTACCTATAGGTGGAGGGTTACTGGAGGAGAGGGTTACCTGGAGGAGGTTACCTGGAGGGAGAGGGTTACCTAAAGGGAGAGGGTTACCTGGAGGGGGAGGTTGCCTGGGGGAAGAGACAGATTACAGATTGCCCCGGAGGGGGCTAGTTTATTGGGCACCCCCTTACATCCTGTGCAAGGTGAAGCGCAGAAGCGTTTACAGTGCCCAACTGGGAAGCATGCTAAGTTCATGCTTGCGTTTATGACTCATGCATTAAGGGCGTGGAAGCCTGAAGGGTCATAGGTTTTGTCAGCAAGCTACTTAAAGTGACAGAATGATTAGTGATGGGGGGGGGGAAATTCCCGGTACATTTCATTTGTTTATAGCAAAGCGTGGCAGGTCCCTAATAATGTCAAGTGCCGGGCCTGTGACTTGGAGGAGGGATATCTGGTCAGGGAGGGAAGAGGTGTTGGTAACGGCTGGGGATCTGTAGGAGGAGGTCATAGGGCAAGTGAGGATGTAGTGGGGGAGGGTGTGAGAGTCAGGTTGCCCACAAAGTTTACAAATAGTGCGGCCAGGCTCAGGGTTGCCAATGTACTCCCATAGGTACCTGTACCCTAGGCGCAGTCTCATGTACATAATCTGTTGAGAGAGATACATGGAGCGGGTGGACGTCACCTGGTGCGGGCGGGGAGGTCCCCTGGAGCGGGCGGGAGGTCATCTGGAGAGGGCCGGGAGGTCATCTGGAGTGGGTGGAGAGGTCACCTGGACGGGCGGGGAGGTCACTTGACGTGTGGGGAGGTCACCTGACGTGTGGGCGGGGAGGTCACCACCTGGAGGGGCGGGGAGGTCACCTCACCTGACGTGTGAGGAGGTCAGGACTCAGGTCACCTGGACGGGCGGGAGGTCACCTCACCTGGACGGGCGGGGAGGTCACCTGGACGGGCGGGGAGGTCACCTGGACGGGCGGGGAGGTCACCTGACGTGTGGGGAGGTCACCTGGACGAGCGGGGAGGTCACCTGAACGGGCGGGGAGGTCATACTTGATGTAACAGTTTAATACACTGTTGGGTTATGACTGGAGGCGTGAACTGAGAAGTTAAGATTAAAGACACTGAAAATTTTAGAGTAGACGGACACGCTCTTACATGTTAACACCGAGTGAACGGTAATATAACCCGTGGTTATGATCTGTAGCAGAACATGGTCGAAACACTTGTATGTTTTGTTAATTATTCTCGACTAACAACACTCTTACCACCACCACCACCACCACTACTACCATTATTTCTCCGTTATTTATGGTATTAGCCCACCTGGGCACAGGTTACTGACCCACATCGGGGCCTGGGGGAGGTGGTGGAAATAATAATAATAATAATAATAATAATAATAATAATAATAATAATAATAATAATAATAATATAATAATAATAATATAATAATAATAATAATAATAATAATAATAATAATAATAATAATAATAATAATATAATAATAATAATATAATAATAATAATAATAATAATAATAATAATAATAATAATAATAATAATAATAATAATAATAATAATAATAAAGAAATAGAGAAATAGAGAAATAAAATAAAAAATAGATCAAAAGTGAGAAACAATATATGTATGTTGTGTTGTCAATCGCAAGAGAAACAATTGAGACCCTACAATTGTGTGTAAATGAGGCAGAAAGTCTGATCAGCAGCTTGGGACTTGGTCACAGTTTTTGTGGTGCCATATGACAGCAGGGTCTACCATTAGACAATGCATTTTGCTTTCAATATCTTCCCAGGAGGTAGTACCTCCCTGTTTGGTGGCTGCCTTCTACCTTAACCACAGTAATAATGTTAACATTCATTTTGTAACACAAAGGACGAGTAAGTTATAGATGTGTGTGTGTACCGACTGTGAACTGTATGTTGTACAGTAGTTAGTGACCGCACCGCCACCATGACCTTGTTCCCGTCAGATGGCTCTGTGAAGCTCTGTCTTATAGCCTTAATGTACTCTACGTCTGTCTAAAGTGAAGTTAAATACGATAATTAACACACAAACATCAGGTAACATTTGGTAGAGATATGAGGTGTTTTATGTTGTGTTTACTCGACACATTTTCCATTATAAACACTATAACTATTTCAAAGTATTTATTATATGAATATCTTGTTTAATAGATTAATCTTATTATATAATTTCACATATTATGATATTATACAGGTCTAACTGAGGTCTAAATTTTCAACCAATTACATTTACTGTTTATGGATAAAGAAGATACCAAAAATATAAATATTTTATTATCATAATTTACACAAATATAATAACAAAGCTCATGGTAATACAGTCTTATCTGAATCATAAAAAAAATAGTTGTTGATCCTTCCTCCTACATCCAGACCTTTCCCGACACAAACACAACATATTTTCTAAAGCAAGAAAAACAAGCGACTCTGTGTTTGGAGATGTTTGTATGCTGCCGTCTGCTTGGAAAATGTTCTGTCTGAAATATAAAGCACTTGGTGATGGTCTCTGCTAAGTTGTTCTCTCCTCCGGGTTTATTTTTCGGCTGTCGAGACGGAAAAGAGAAAAAGAGAAAAAGTGAGAAAAATACAATATCTTCCAGATCTCTTCCAGAGGCAACAATGTAGAAATGGTTAACTGAAGAGTAAATGTTACATTTAGAGTCAGTATGTGAGCCGCCACCCCGTGTGTCTCCCACCCAGCACACCCCGCCACCCCATGTGTCATCCCCACACCGCCACCCCTGTGTGTCTCCCACCCAGCACACCCCCCACCCCATGTGTCATCCACCCAACACACCTGCCACCCACACCCCGTGTCCCCTGTGTCTGTGTCTCCACCCAACACCCCCGCCACCCCTGTGTCCCCACCCTCCACCCAGCCACCCCTGTGTCCTCCACCCAACACACCCTCCCTCTGTGTCCTCCCACCCAACACACCCCGCCCCCTCTGTGTCCTGCCACCCCCACCACACCCCTGTGACCCCTGTGTCCCTCCACCCACACACCCCACCACCCTCTGTGTCCTCCACCCACACCCCATGACCCCTGTGTCCTCCACCCAACACACCCCTGCCACCCTCTGTGTCCTCCACCCACCACACCCCGTGACCCCTGTGTCCCACCCAACACACCACCACCCTCTGTGTCTCCACCCCCACACCACACCCCTGTGTCCCTCCCACCCAACACCCTCCACCCTCTGTGTCCTCCACCCACCACACCACCCCCCTGTCCTCCACCCAACACACCCGCCACCCTCTGTGTCCTCCACCCCACACCCCTGTGACCCCTATATCCCTCCACCCAACACACCCTGCCACCCTCTGTGTCCTCCTGCCCACACACCTGACCCCTGTCCCCACCCAACACACCCCGCCACCCTCTGTGTCCTCCACCCAACACACCCTGCCACCTGTGACCTCCACCCACACACCCACCACCTCCTGTGTCCCACCCCAACACACCTGCCCCTCTGTGTCCTGCACCCAACACACCCTGCCATCCTCTGTGTCCCCACCAACACATCCGCCACCTCTGTGTCCTCCACAACACACCCGCCACCCTCTGTGTCCTGCCAACCCACACACCACCCTCTGTGTCCTGCACCCAACACCCGCCATCCCTGTGTCCTTCACCCAACACATCCGCCACCCCCTGTGACCTCCACCCAACACACCCCGCCACCCCCTGTGACCTCCACCCAACACACCCGCCATCCTCTGTGTCCTTCACCCAACACATCCGCCACCCTCTGTGTTCTCCACCCAACACACCCAGCCACCCTCTGTGTCCCCCTCCCCCCCACACAGGAAAATATACATCCACTTCAACCCAAGTCCACGTGTATTAGCTCAATTCTTCGCTTCGCTGCTTTGGTTTATACTGAACACAAGTTTACCTGCAGAGAGCCTACAGGTAACCAGTCAAAATTCACATTCTCATCAGCAGAAACGTCAGTCAGGTGGTGGGCACGACAGGACGAGGTCAATAACATCAAGAAATAACTCGCTACAGCCCAGTGACCGCTCTAAGAGAACCTTGACTCATTAGTCTAGACAATTAGTATGGGATTACACACGTACTTGAGCCTTGTCTCACGTCATCTCATTATCACTGTAACAAACCTTGGTAGTGAGGCAGATCATAAAGAGGCAATTTTTATTACCAAAGACAAAATATTTGAATATTTAAACCACCATAAACCAAGAGGATCAGAAGCTGTTTGTCACTGGGGTAGAAATGGGTTCCAGGCTCACTGATGTGGCAGGGAATCCAACGACGATCAGCAAGCTGTTCCTGAACCGTAATATAGCGGTCCAGTGAGGGAATACTACCAACATTTATTAACACTTTCCATGACTGTTTTGATCCAGAGGAACATAGCACCTTTCAATTTTTTTTTTAAGTTTTGTGTAATAAAATTTCACTTTGATAGTTTCAGTAAGTCTAGAGCCCAACTCATTCAGGAACTTCAGGATCTCGGTGCCTCAGGCTCCCACAGTCTCTGATACTATTGGGGTAAAGCAATACTCGTGGCCCAGCTTCCTGTACTGTGTAACGTACTGTACTTGTTTATCTTTGGTATAAGGTTCTGAGTTACTGCTCTGTATGTTATATGTATGAATTTTAATAATTGTTATTACAATGTTTTCGTGTTCGGTTCTTTTGTGTATGGGGGGGAGGGGGTTAAGGCGCTCATAGTAATACACTCATTGTTGTGATTAATTACATTTGTCATATATATATATATATATATATATATATATATATATATATATATATATATATATATATATATATATATATATATATATATATATATATATACAATCATGGCCTCAACAACTAGTAATCTCCAACATTAGTTGTGAGCTAAACTCCGGTAAAGTTGGATAAAGAATATTTCCCCAGGTAACAAGGCTGCACCTTTGATCTTTTTATACACCGCCTCAGTGACCGACACATCATGAACTTTTAACTGGTTTTCTGGAGAAAGTCTCAAACATTTCACTAAACTTACTGTGATCGTTGTGTCCCCTGGCAGTGTACACCACCTCGACCATTAAACTTATCGATAGCAGCATATTTTTCTGGGGTTAGATTGCGATTATTTATATTAGTTTTATAAAAGTACGTGTCGATAACAAGAGCAGAGGTTGGCGCCGTCTGGTGGTGTCGGAAAATTAACATATTCACAATAATGAACATATCCGGATCAGACGAGGCAGGTGTTAACCGATACAGTGTTCCGTCACTCTCCTGCACCTGTCTGTTGCAGCAACTTTCTTCCACTTTACCTCATAGCTGCCGATATTGACCACCAAGGCGTCTGTTGTGCCAGGTGGAGCTTATTCCTTGTTTTAGCGCCTTTGAATTTGTGAAATACAGAATTGACTACATCAGAGCTAAAGTAGTTAAACATTTTCTTTATGTTTGTGTGTGTGCTGGTGAGGGAAGGCACTCACGGCAGACACTTATTCTCTCCATATCCTGGAGTGAGAAGTTATTATGATCTTGTGTTCTCTTGCCTCTAAAGGAAGGACAGTTTTCCGTCTTGGTCTTGATAAGACTGAGCCGCCTGGTATAAGACATGAAGGGATAATAGAATCCTGACCAAAGATCACTGACTATAGTGCTTGTGTGGATTACCGGCATTACTAAGTACATCCATCAGAGGAGTACAGTATCACAGGCTGCTCCAGCTTCCGTGTATTTATGATGGATCACAGAACGAAAATGTTTACAGTTAACTCAGTAAGAAGGTGAATGAACGCGAGTCCAGGCAAAATACACTGTTACTTTAGTTCGTAAAAGCTGATTTTCAAGCGTTATGAAACATTGCTTTACCTTCTGTTCGATGCTGAAAGATTTGGGTAAGAATAAATCCCGTGTAATCCCCCTGAGCAGGTATCATCAGGTTCATTCTCCCTGAGTAGTGGTAAGCCCCCTCCTGAGAGCACCCCGGGAGAATTTGGCCTTAAAAAAGAGTTTGCGTCATATGAATATCTCGGGTATGTGCTGCTTAACCTGGATAAACATTGAAACTTAAAACCGATCAGTTTTTCTTAGAAGAAGGCACACATTTGCTTTAAGCTCATCTGAAATTCCAATGAACAAATGATGGGACCAACACTGTGCTGCTCACAAAGGCTGAAGGTACTGGTCTGGTAACTAATATATGGTGCAAGGACAACAAGCTAATGTTTTATACATACATCAAGTCTTTCGCCGACGAACCAATTTGTTATTGGTTCACACACCATTTTCCTGCCATACAACGTACCTCTGGCAAATGCTAACAACACCTTTACTAAATGATCCCCACCTTATCATCAACATCCCTACACCTAAATTATCAAAGTACAGTATCGGATTTTATATATTTGACCTTCTGAACTACCGACGACGAGATGAATAGTTAACACCTCTCAGTCAGAAAGTGTAAGCGGATCAGGCGTGTCTCCTAGCAGGGTCTCAGGTAACAATTCTGCACGGTACCAACACCAACTTGACAAACTTTCTCACAAACTTTACCCGCAAGAGAACTTTCACGCACAACTTCCGACGAGGAACTACGCTATTGGGAAAAATTTACTTCTGATATATCACTAAATAATTCTTGGTGATTATTTTCTTATACTCATATATGGTCTGTTGTCATACATAAACAAATGGATGTCAAACGTAGATTAAAACAGGAAATATTGTATATAATCAACTTAAGCATGATATTGTAGCAGCCGTATCAACATTCTCAGCACCAGTAGCAGCCGTATCAACATTCTCAGCACCAGTAGCAGCTGTATCAACATTCTCAGCACCAGTAGCAGCTGTATCAACATTCTCAGCATCAGAAGCAGCTATGTCAACATTCTCAGCACCAGAAGCAGCTATGTCACATTCTCAGCACCAGTAGCAGCCGTGTGAACATTCTCAGCATCAGTACCAGCCGTGTCAACATTCTCAGCACCAGTAGCAGCCGTGTCAACATTTTCAGCTCAAGTAGCAGCCGTGTCAACATTCTCAGCACCAGTAGCAGCCGTGTTAATATTCTCAGCAGCAGTAGCAACCGTGTCAACATTCTCAACAGCAGTAGCACCTGTGTCAACATTCTCAACAGCAGTAGCACCCATGTCAACATTCACAGCAGCAGTAGCAACCGTGTCAACATTCTCAGTAGCAGTAGCACCCATGTCAACATTCTCAGCAGCAGTAGCAACCGTGTCAACATTCTCAGCAGCAGTAGCACCCGTGTCAACATTCTCAGCAGCAGTGGCACCCGTGTCAACATTATCAGCACCAGTAGCACCTGTGTCAACCTTCTCAGCCTCAGTAGCAACCGTGTCAACATTCTCAGCAGCAGTAGCACCCATGTCAACATTCTCAGCAGCAGTAGCACCCATGTCAACATTCTCAGCAGCAGTAGCAACCGTGTCAACATTCTCAGCAGCAGTAGCACCCATGTCAACATTCTCAGCAGCAGTAGCAACCGTGTCAACATTCTCAGCAGCAGTAGCACCCGTGTCAACATTCTCAGCAGCAGTAGCACCCGTGTCAACATCATCAGCATCAACACCAACGATGGCAACAGTCTACAAACAAAACCTTTCTCAGCGTACAGCCTCTGGCCCCTCCAGCATTTCTCTACTGCACCACAAACACAAATAGTTCAAGTTAGCCCAACTTCCTCTGACGTAAATGATCAAATATTCTTCGTTCATTACGACCTCGTTATATGAAATTATTTTTCAGTCCATAAAGTGCGTTACGGCTGCCTGACTCCGTCCTCTCAGGGAAAAGTTATTACAGTTTATTTTACCTGAAGAGCCAATCCTGGTTCTCCCTCACTTACTCCGAACTCAACTTTACGTCAGAATGTTTGTGTAAAAATGTTAAATGACTTGTACTGTACAACGAAATAGGTAACAAATTAAAAGCAAATACCTGTGTTGTTTATTCTTGGTGTTCTATAAGGGATATAATTAATTATCGATGAGTGAGAGTGTGGCGATTTTTTCCATCTGTTTTGCCGATTCTTGGAAGACATGACGGTAGACATTATTGCTTTTATTATTATCATTAGTAGTAGTGTTATTATTGCTTCTACCTGACTTACATTGTACCCCATGACCCCAGACACCCAAGACAGATACACGGTACACCACACTCTTACGGCTGCGTGGACTGTGTTATAATTATGTTGTGTTGTAGTTATCATTATTATTTGTTATTACTCTTTGAATTGTTGTGCTTTTACTATTCCTTGATCGGAGGTGAAGAGATTACTGTTTTTCCTGTGTGCGTGCGTGATTGCTTGCGTGATTGCTTGCTTAATAGACAGATAAAGTCACTGTCATTCTACCCAGCTGTAAATTCCTCCTTCTTTGCCGAAAGGCTTTACTCTACAACCGTGATTCTCAAAAACCTTTATCACGCCTTGACCACCGACGACGTCTGACCCCTCGCTCTAATGATTCTTAAGTTAAATGATAAATACCACATGTTATTACATTTATTTAGGATGAAAGCAAATATGAAACACTAAAATCTTTCATGAACAATCTTATCTTACATGACACATTATATAAATTCCTATGAGCTTACACATGCAGCCAAACCAACGCTCTAGTCACTACCAGTACCTACCATAATACCATGATCAACACCACCCATCATCAACAAATATACTACCATCATCAACAACGACCATACTACCATCATCAACAACAACCATACTACCATCATCAACACAAACCATTCTGCCATCATCAACACCAACCATACTACCACCATCAACAACAACCATTATACAATCATCGACAACAACCATGACACCATCATCAACAACAACACATTATACCATCATCGACAACAACCATACTACCATCATCAACAACAACCATACTACCATCATCAACACCAACCATAGTACCATCAACAACAACAACCATACAAACATCATCAACAACAACCATTATACCATCATCGACAACAACCATACTACCATCATCAACAACAACCATTATACCATCATCGACAACAACCATTATACCATCATCAACAACAACCATACTACCATCATCAACAACAACCAATATACCATCATCAACACCAACCATACTACCACCATCAACAACAACCATTATACCATCATCGACAACAACTATACTATCATCATCAACAACAACCATACTACCATCATCAACACCAACCATACTACCATCAACAACAACAACCATACTGCCATCATCAACAACAACCATTATACCATCATCGACAACAACCATACTACCATCATCAACAACAACCATTATACCATCATCGACAACAACCATACTACCATCAACAACACAAACCATACTACCATCAACAACAACAATCAACAACAACAACCATACTACCATCATCAACAACAACCATACTACCATCAACAACACCAACCATACTACCATCAACAACAACAACCATACTACCACCATCAACAACAACCATTATACCATCATCGACAACAACTATACTACCATCATCAACAACAACCATACTACCATCATCAACAACAACCATACTGCCATCAACAACAACAACCATTATACCATCATCAACACCAACCATACTACCATCATCAACAACAACCATTCTACCATCATCGACAACAACCATACTACCATCATCAACAACAACCATACTACCATCATCAACAACAACCATTATACCATCATCGACAACAACCATACTACCATCATCAACAACAACCATACTACCATCATCAACACCAACGATACTACCATTAACAACAACAACGATTCTACCATCATCATCAACAACCAGTATACCATCATCAACAACAACCAGTATACCATCATCGACAACAACCATACTACCATCATCAACAACAACCATACTACCATCATCAACAACAACCATTATACCATCATCGACAACAACCATACTACCATCATCAACAACAACCATACTACCATCATCAACAACAACCATACTACCATCATCAATAACAACCATTATACCATCATCGACAACAACTATACTACCATCATCAACAACAACCATACTACCATCATCAACAACAACCATTATACCATCATCGACAACAACCATACTACCATCATCAACAACAACCATACTACCATCATCAACACCAACCATATTACCATTAACAACAACAACCATTCTACCATCATCAACAACAACCAGTATACCATCATCAACAACAACCAGTATACCATCATCGACAACAACCATACTCCCATCATCAACAACAACCATTATACCATCATCGACAACAACCATACTCCCATCATCAACAACAACCATTATACCATCATCGACAACAACCATACTACCATCATCAAAACAACCATTATACCATCATCGACAACAACCATACTACCATCATCAACAAATAAACCATACTACCATCATCAACACCAACATACCATTAAAAACAACCATTCTACCATCATCAACAACAACCAGTATACCATCATCAACAACAACCAGTATACCATCATCGACAACATCCATACTCCCATCATCAACAACAACCATTATACCATCATCGACAACAACCATACTACCATCATCAACAACAACCATTATACCATCATCAACACCAACCATACTACCACCATCAACAACAACCATTATACCATCATCGACAACAACTATACTCCCATCATCAACAACAACCATACTACCATCATCAACAACAACTATACTACCATCAACAACAACAACCATTATACCATCATCAACAACAACCATACTACCATCATCAACAACAACCATACAACCATCATCAACAACAACCATACTACCATCACCAACAACAACCATTATACCATTATCGACAACAACCATACTACCATCATCAACAACAACAATACTACCATCATCAACAACAATCATTATACCATCATCGACAACAACCATACTACCATCATCAACAACAACCATACTACCATCATCAACAACAACCATACAACCATCATCAACAACAACCATACTACCATCATCAACAACAACCATTATACCATCATCAACAACAACCATTATACCATCATCAACATCAACCATACTACCATCATCAACACCAACCATTCTACCATCATCAACAACAACCATTATACCATCATCGACAACAACCATACTACCATCATCAACAACAACCATTATACCATCATCGACAACAACCTTATACCATCATCAACAACAACCATACTACCATCATCAACATCAACCATACTACCATCATCAACAACAACCATTATACCATCATCGACAACAACCATACTACCATCATCAACACCAACCATACTTCCATAAACAACAACAACCATTCACCATCATCAACAACAACCATTATACCATCTTCAATAACAACCAGTATACCATCATCAACAACAACCATACTACCATCATCAACAACAACCAGTATACCATCATCGACAACAACCATACTACCATCATCAACAACAACCATACTACCATCATCAACACCAACCATACTACCATAAACAACAAAAACCATTCTACCATCATCAACAACAACCAGTATACCATCATCAACAACAACCAGTATACCATCATCGACAACAACCATGCTCCCATCATCAACAACAACCATTATACCATCATCGACAACAACCATACTACCATCATCAACAACAACCATTATACCATCATCAACACCAACCATACTACCATCATCAACAACAACCATTATACCATCATCGACAACAACTATACTCCCATCATCAACAACAACCATACTACCAGCATCAACAACAACTATACTACCATCAACAACAACAACCATTATACCATCATCAACAACAACCATACTACCATCATCAACAACAACCATACAACCATCATCAACAACAACCCACTACCATCACCAACAACAACCATTATACCATCATCGACAACAACCATACTACCATCATCAACAACAACAATACTACCATCATCAACAACAACCATTATACCATCATCGACAACAACCATACTACCATCATCAACAACAACCGTACTACCATCATCAACAACAACAATTATACCATCATCAACAACAACCATTATACCATCATCAACAACAACCATACTACCATCATCAACACCAACCATTATACCATCATCAACAACAACCATACTACCATCATCAACACCAACCATTCTACCATCATCAACAACAACCATTATACCATCATCGACAACAACCATACTACCATCATCAACAACAACCATACTACCATCATCAACAACAACCATACTACCATCATCAACAACAACCATTATACCATCATCGACAACAACCATAATACCATCCTCAACAACAACCATACTACCATCATCAACACCAACCATACTACCATCATCAACAACAACCAATATACCATCATCATCAACAACCAGTATACCATCATCAACAACAACCAGTATACCATCATCGACAACAACCAGTATACCATCATCGACAACAACCATACTACCATCATCAACAACAACCATTATACCATCATCGACAACAACTACACTACCATCATCAACAACAACCATACTACCATCATCAACAACAACCATACTACCATCAACAACAACAACCATACTACCATCATCAACACCAACCATACTACCATCATCAACAACAACCATTATACCATCATCGACAACAACCTTACTACCATCATCAACAACAACCATACTACTATCATCAACAACAACAATACTACCATCATCAACAACAACCATTATACCATCATCGACAACAACCATACTACCATCATCAACAACAACCATACTACCATCATCAACAACAACCATACTACCATCATCAACAAAAACCATCATACCATCATCGACAACAACCATACTACCATCATCAACAACAACCATACTACCATCATCAACAACAACCATTATACCATCATCAACAACAACCATTATACCATCATCAACAACAACCATTATACCATCATCAACACCAACCATACTACCACCATCAACAACAACCATTATACCATCAACGACAACAACCATACTACCATCATCAACAACAACCATACTACCATCATCAACAACAACCATTATACCATCATCGACAACAACCATACTGCCATCATCAACAACAACCATACTACCATCATCAACAACAACCATTATACCATCATCAATAACAACCCTTATACCATCATCAACAACAACCATTATACCATCATCGACAACAACTATACTACCATCATCAACAACAAACATACTACTATCATCAACAACATCTATACTACCATCAACAACAACAACCATTATACCATCATCGACAACAACCATTATTCCATCATCGACAACAACTATACTACCATCATCAACAACTACCATACTACCCTCATCAACACCAACCATACTACCATAAACAACAACTACCATTCTACCATCATCAACAACAACCATTATATCATCTTCAACAACAACCAGTATACCATCATCAACAACAACCATGCTACCATCATCAACAACAACCATTATACCATCATCGACAACAACCATACTACCATCATCAACAACAACCACACTACCATCATCAACATCAACCATACTACCATAAACAACAACAACCATTCTACCATCTTCAACAACAACCATTATACCATCATCAACAACAACCATTATACCATCATCGACAACAACCATACTACCATCATCAACAACAACAATACTACCATCATCAACAACAACCATTATACCATCATCGACATCAACCATACTACCATCATCAACAACAACAATACTACCATCATCAACAACAACCATTATACCATCATCAACAACAACCATACTACCATCATCAACAACAACCATTATACCATCATCGACAACAACCATACTACCATCATCAACAACAACAATACTACCATCATCAACAACAACCATTATACCATCATCGACATCAAACATACTACCATCATCAACAACAACAATACTACCATCATCAACAACAACCATTATACCATCATCGACATCAACCATACTACCATCATCAACAACAACAATACTGCCATCATCAACAACAACCATTATTCCATCATCGACAACAACCATACTACCATCATCAACAACAACCATTATACCATTATCGACAACAACCATAATACCATCATCAACAACAACAATACTACCATCATCAACAACAACCATTATACCACCATAAACAACAACCATTATACCATCATCGACAACAACTATACTACCATCATCAACAACAAACATACTACTATCAACAACAACAACCATTATACCATCATCGACATCAACCATACTACCATCATCAACAACAACAATAGTACCTTCATCAACAACAACCATTATACCATCATCGACATCAACCATACTACCATCATCAACAACAACAATACTACCATCATCAACAACAACCATTATACCATCATCGACATCAACCATACTACCATCATCAACAACAACAATACTACCATCATCAACAACAACCATTATACCATCATCGACAACAACCATACTACCATCATCAACAACAACCATTATACCATTATCGACAACAACCATACTACCATCATCAACAACAACAATACTACCATCATCAACAACAACCATTATACCATCATCGACAACAACCATACTACCATCATCAACAACAACCATACTACCATCATCAACAACAACCATTATACCATCATCAACAAACACCATTATACCATCATCAACAACAACCATACTACCATCATCAACACCAACCATTCTACCATCATCAACACCAACCATACTACCATCATCAACAACAACCATTATACCATCATCGACAACAACCATACTACCATCATCATCACCAACCATTCTACCATCATCAACACCAACCATTATACCATCATCAACACCAACCATACTACCACCATCAACAACAACCATTATACCATCATCGACACCAACCATACTGCCATCATCGACAACAACCATACTACCATCATCAACAAAGAAAAAGTACTGTGAACCACATTTATTTCCTCATCAGCATTTACTCAACATGATCGCCATTCAGTCTTCAGTGTAGTATATGGAAACGAATGGTGTGAGAGCCGACACTGTTTACCAAGATTATCCGGAGTTCTTTCCATAAACAGCATAAAGAGCCACTTCCACCTCTCCATCTGAGTTGCCTGAAAGCCTGAGGTTTTTCTCTTCCTTAGCACTGACAGTCGATGCTATTATACCTTGGAAGCTGGCAGATTTTATATCGGAAGTCCCATTGATATATAACACACTATGAGGTTCAGTACATTTGGTATAGTTTGTGTATTAGGGTGTGTCATACGGAGGCGAATTTTTTTTTTGAGTTTGAAAAATCGGCCCATGGTATTAATGATGTAGTTCTATGTGCAGAATCATGTGATATCTTCAGATTTGGAAAGTTTTCATTTTTGCTAGGTAAATTTTAACTTGAAATCTTATGAAAATTCAGTATTCCCACCCTTTTACCAACACCACTAAATAGCTTATTTAAAGTAAAGTAAATGTATCAGATTAATTTATTAGGATGAAAATGATCCAGAATAGTGAAACGAATGATCTTGACACTTTTATTAAATTTAATATTCCTTTAGAAAACAAAATTATCAAATACAAAAACCGGTTTTACTACTACGACCCGGTGTTGCTGCACACCATAGAGAACATGTCTTTCTTGCTTCTGTTTCTACTCATCACCTCCCTGCTGACCACCTGAACTCGGATGTAGCCTTCCCTCCTCTCCTGGCTGTACACGTGACTGCTGGCCTCGCTCACTTGCTGTACACAACGCTCTATACTCTGGGTGTGCGAGGGCCAGGCAGGGACATGCATGGGGTTGTCCAGGAAAGCTCTGACTTGAACATTGGTGAGGCTGCAGGTAAGAGGGGGCTCACTGCCAGCCTGGATGTTATCCAGATCTATGAGATCAGTGAGGGTCTTGGCACATAGATTGACTTCAGGAGTCTTCCTGACCCTGAAGGAATCGTCACCAACTGATTCGTCATGCCCAGATCCTCTCATAAGTCTCATATCCAAGATCTTTTTGACTGCCACTCTTCTCTCCTCCTCATCCTTACTGCAGAGCAATGTCTGCAGAACTGCCTCGGGATGAGCATACCAGGAAGATCTCCTCACAGTCTGCTCCACAATCTGAACAACCTTCCTTGGCTGACTCCTCAGGAGCTCAAGCTGGAAGAGAACATGCCTCGGACCTTCGGAGAACGATGACTTGACTTTGGTGTTGAACCAATTTGGCAAGTAGACACTCACGATGAATTGGACAATAAGTCTCAGGTTGTGAAGCTGGTTCCCTTTCAGTTTATGATGAGCGACCTAAATTCTGCAGAACCTGAGAGCCGTTGTGAGCCACCTAGAATGTGAGACTGGACCTATCCGCAGGTAAGCAAGTCTATCAGGCATGACCCCAGTTTTGATGGCACTGCAAATTATGTAACCATAGTACTGGTCAGTACTCAGGTCGTCAATGACAGTATGTGCAAGCTCAACGAGTGGAGGGCCAACTGTGATTTTTTCAAGGCTCGGATTTATTTCTAACTCAGTGGCAGAGTCCAGCATCTTGCCAAGAGGATCAGACCATCTGTTGTTTGAAAGAGTCTTGCCATCCAGCTCCTGGATCAGATGTCTGAGTGGCAACTCGTTGGTGTGGAGGTCACAAACAATCCAGACCAGCTTCCTCCCAATCTTCCGCTCTATCCACTGTATGACCCCCCCTTGCCACCCTGTGTTCGTGTTGGTGCTGTCCCCTCCAATGGCCTGCAGGGTCTGGTCTACGTTCCTCTCTCTGAGCCAGTTCACAATGTTATCTGCCACTATCTCAGCTGGTTTCCTGATGTCATCTCTCTCTGGAGTGAAATGCCACAAATACTTCCCTCCTGGTTCACTGCAGCAGGAGTAGTGTTCCTCCTTCACCATGTCAGAATCTCCAACTTTCATGAACACTTTAGTGTCATCCCTTCTCCCATCAAAGAACAAACAATTGATTCCATTTTCTCTTATCCCCTTATCAAACTCCTCTTCTAGGTTACTGACAAGTTTCTCCTGAGCTCTCCTTACTTTGTTATGATCTATCACCAGGTGAACATCATCAGGTGTTATCAAACCACCGTCAATCCAGGCAGCTGTTGCTATCTCTGCAGTTTCTCTGAGACCAGTGTGGTGTCGCATGCTGGCCAGAGCTATGCTCGGGATATCTTTCCTATTTCGAATCTTATGCCTGGAAGGTTTGGGATCATTATTTTCTGGGTTAGGGACAAAGTCACCATTCTCCTGGTCAGCACTCGGATCAGCCATGGGGAAGTCATTAAACTCTGAATCAGCTTGACTCCAATCATCGGCCTTTTTTACCTCACCCTGGGCTTCTCAAGTCTCTTTTCCTCGGCACCTCTTCTCCTCTTCTGTCTCTCTGTGGCAGCCTCCTGTCTCTTGGACTCCGGAATATCTTGGCTAGAAATCATGAGAGCCCCTATACTGCCAGTCTTCTCTCTCTGTGCTTTGACAAATGCCAGTTCGATCACAGGAATCTTCAGTTCACGCTTGCAAATACAGGAGATGTGGGCCTCAGATTTACAATCACGATCGCATCCAAACTCAGGACAGAGAACAATTGGGCACTTGCAAGTAATTATGTCAAATAACTGGTCCAGTTGCTTGGCAAAGCTGTCCTTAACTGCAAGTTTTCCTCTCCCAAGAGAGATATCTCTTGCCTTTTCCCAACTGGCTAGCAGTCTCTCACTAATCTTCTTCTGACTTGTTATGACTGGAGGCTTGAACTGAGCGTTAGCCAGAGTGTACTGTGCCAAGACAGCTTTGGTCATATCACTGGCAATGTCTTTGTTTGTGTAAGTTGTTTGGTTCTTTTCACTGATTTGCCTGATTAAAACACCGTATCTCAAAGCATCTCTCAATGTAGGCAACTCCGACTTCACGAGCTCTCTCCCAGACCCAAGATAGTGACTGAGATGGCTGGATTTTTGGTTCCTCGTCCTGACACAAGCAGCCATCGCAAATATTATCAACTTATAAATGCATCAGAATCTGAAACAGAAAACAATATTGTTAGTTGGGTTGCTAAAGAATGAAGTCAGAAAGCAATGTTCACTATTTAATTGTAGTGCACTAATGCAGCTGTACGTTAGATTTTCGATAAATTTCATGCTAAAATTTACCTAGCAAAAGGTTGCAAAATATTGAAACTGAAATTATTTTCTGTTTATATACACTAAAATCTACCAAAAAAGTGATGGGCCATTAGTTTTAGCTGATCTTCCCTCCTATGACACACCCTAATGTGTATGACACTGAACTTGTATTGCTACTCGAGTACCAAGGAACACACACACTCGAGTATCTAGGAACACGCCTACTCGAGTACCTTGGAACACGCATACTAGAGTTCCTAGGAGCACGCCTACTCGAGTACCAAGGAACACACATACTCGAGTATCTAGGAACACGCCTACTCGAGTACCTTGGAACACGCCTACTCGAGTATCTAGGAGCACGCCTACTCGAGTACCAAGGAACACACATACTCGAGTATCTAGGAACACGCCTACTCGAGTACCTTGGAACACGCATACTCGAGTTCCTAGGAGCACGCCTACTCGAGTACCTAGGAACACGCATACTCGAATCTCTAAGAACATGCCTACTCGAGTAGACGAGTACCTAGGAACACGAATAATCGAGTATCTGTGAACACTCATACTCGAGTCCTCATGTTGCCCTCTGAGTGTAAGTCCAGATAACATTCGCTGGAACACGTTGATAATTATCAACGTGTTCCAGCGAATGTTGCTAACATTCAGTAACTTATAAGTTACTGAATGTTAGCAACACAGGGAAGATGTTCTACCTCACCTTTAACAGTATGATAAGTGCAAGGTGTGAAGAAGTGGCTGGGGATATACCAAGAAGGGGAGATGATGACGTTCACAGGTTGGCATGACAGGATTCAGGGGAGCAAGGATGGATAAACCTGTCGTTCCGTTATGCATAAGGCAATAACTTACTGAACTCGTAGGGTTATACAAAGGGCTATAATTGAAAATAAGAGAGAAGGAATAGCTGGCACGTCATGACAAGGAACAACTGGCACACTATAACAAGAAACAACTGGCTCTTGATGACGATATTTGTGCTGGGATCATTGACCTACTAAAGGTGTCGTTTAAAGCTGAGAGGAAGAGACTGTGAGAGGAGAAAAAAGATAATAATGGGAGAATGTTTTTTAAGACAGTGAGATATTGTGAGGGAGAAAACAGGAGTTGTATCACGACAAATGACAAAATAAGAGACTGATCTGATACAGATACGGGATGTGGTATATCCTCTTGGTACAACTATTTACCAATTCAGCTTTACGAGAAGTCAAAGTTGGTATATTAGGAAGGAGATAAAATGTTCCTGAAGGAATGGGTAACGTTAAAAGCAAATCACTATATTGACTAAGAGGCAAAATTAGAAGCGTACTGTGTGAAACTTTTATAAACAATGTAAGAGAGATTTGTAAGTACCTGTACATAGTTGTGAGCGCGAGATAAGTACACAAAAAGTGTCATAGTATAAGGTTTAGCTGATGAATACAATCAAGAAAAGTTACAGAATTTTAAGATTTGGGGGAGGAACTTTATCCGTAGCGACAGGAGAATGGATTCGGAGACATCTGAGAGTATGATGAAAGACCAACAGCCTGCTGAAGCTGTGAGGAAAGTCATGCAAGGTAAATATTTGAGCCTGCAGACGTGGAGGAGTGTGAGGGAAAGGCAGCCCAACTTTCTTTGGTGTATCAGAGTGAAAAACGGGCACTCAACAGCTGTATTAATGAGCAAAGTATAAAGTGTAAGAGTCAATATAACATTTAAAGTGATAATTATAGATGATTGGCAGATGAGTACGGTGTTAGAATATACAAAGTCGAAAACGATATGACCAAAATTACAAACAATTTATGAAGAATGGGAGCATAAAGACGTATTTTTTTAAGAAAACCTGAACTATAACAGTGTATATGAGCAACTGACGAGGAATAAGAGGAATGAGAGATTGAAAATGAAAGGAAACGAGTAAGAAAGCAATATTAAAGAGGTGTTTTTATACCCTGACACGTGGACCGGTGCCGGGGTAGAGAGATACACGAGCTGCAGTTCTGGTGCCATGAGATTAAATGATACTATATGAACTGTATTGTTGTATTGTCCAATGGGAAGAAGAGCATTAGTGACCTTGTGTTATGGGTGAATGTGTTGGTGTTGAAGACAATGGTGAATTAAATACTAATATCCAAGTTTCCATAGAGTTTAACACACCGTCCTTTTGTGCCGAAAGAGTTTGGATCTTGTTTTAAATTGCTTCACCTTAAGTATTGATAATTGACCAAATAACTCGGAATTTCTACTTAGTTATGTGATTAGATTTTAGAGTAATGTCCACACTCCACTCGGCTTACAATTAGCTTATATTTTAATGTATTTTCCCCCACAATTCAAGTATCATATTTGTATTCAAGTTTCTTCTCTCATATTTCATTCTTGTATTGACCATATATTCAGCAACAAGGAAAGTGGTTCTACTGTAATGTAAATCTTGTTTCGTGGACTTAGATTGCTTGCCAGTTCTTACACCCACGTATGCATAATTCATTCTGTGTAAATTTCGCAAGAGTTTGTGATGAAGCAAGAGTGTTGCTCAGTAGGTAATTAAAACACTGGACTTTTCTAAAGTTTGGTGCATCCATCTTCTTTGTCAACATTTTATCTTAGACATTGTAAACTTATGTTTTTATATTCAATGTTAATTAATAGACTGAGGAGCACTTTGATGTTATCTAGATTCTTTTTCGTGAGGTGTTGAATCAGGTGGACCAGACATAAGTCACTTCTTCACAGTCTGGGTCTGGTTCTGTGATGTCTTCCTCCTTCTCCCAAACAAATTTTGTGTCAACCATCCAGGATACATTATTAACCTCTGGTATTGGACTGCGTTATCATTGTTTCTCAAATATAAACAGGAGGTTGTGTCGAGGAAATGTCACCGTTGGGTGGGACAGCTGATACTAGCAGATTTACGACGAATAAAGCTTTTCTTGAAACCAATATCGGTCTGTATAATGGTTGCCCTTCGTGTGTAACGAGGATGGCCGGCCCAAGGGCCACCTACAGTAGGCGTGAATTTGCTTAAGGTGCAGAAACTGTCGCCAACACAACAACCACACCCTAAGTTAACGAGTTGCATGACCCAGTGTCAAGGAATAATTCGAAAAGACCGGACAACACGCCAACTGCTTTGGCTAACCATTACCCTGGGAACACAATCCGCAAATTACTGCTGGGTAGACAGAGGCAAATGGCGTCAAGAAACTTGCCCATAGTTTCACCTTGCGCTCTGTGATCTCTTACCAGGAGTCGCTCATCGTTGCTCGTGTGTTCTCAGTACAGGAAAGTTCTGTTTGATGTGTGACATTGAACATCTTTACACTGAACAGGAGAGATAATCCCGACTCAGACGTCCATCCAAAAATGGAGTAAAGGATTAAGCTGGTCGTGGTTTTTATGCAACAAATGGAATGATATGAATGGAGAAGAAAACGAACTGAAAACTTAAGGCTTAGGGCTGGAAAGAGAGCACTCCACAGCAGTAGGCGTTAGCTGTTAGGTTAGGTTAGGTTAGGTCAGGTTAGGTCAGGTCAGGTCAGGTCATGTCAGGTCAGGATAGGTTACGTTAGGTCAGGTTAGGTGCACATGTTAGGTGTGTTAGGTGTCAGGTAATTTGTTCATAATTGTCGTTGCTGCAGGTGATGAACCACGAACCCCAAGATTCAGACTCTTGAATCTGAAGCATTTATGAGCAGAATAATACATCAGTGTTTACTGCTTAGGTTCATACAATATTAGAAAAGAAGTTAGTCGTATTCAAGACCAATTTTTTGGCTGAGTAATTCATTTGGAAAATATATATGATAAAGTCACCCACGAAAGGCTTGTTGCCCTTCCTCCTGAACCACGAACCCCGAGATTCAGACTCATGAACCCGAAGCAGTAGACACTGATGCATTATTCTGTCCACAAATGCTTCGGATTCACGACTCTGAATCTCGGGGTTCATGGTTCAGGAGGAGAGGCGACTGTACCACTGAAAACTGAGAGTAATTAAAAACTGGTATGACAGAGCACAGTATGTCGCTATGTCAAGGTATAATGGAGAGTATATTAGCTTGTATGTTTTCGTCAATCTCATTCACTGTGTATATTGTTGTTACAATGAAGCAGGTAATGGGGTGCGAGGTGTCAGGTGAAAGGTGTCAGGTGAGAGGTTTGCGGTGTGAGGTGAGTGTGGTATAAGACACTCAGAGTAAAATATAAAAAGAGTTAAGATTGAAATAATGAGACGCCTCCAGCATGAAGCTCCAGCGAGACCTGACAACTCTACACAGTTATATATATATATATATATATATATATATATATATATATATATATATATATATATATATATATATATATATATATATATATATATATATATATATATATATATATATATATATATATATAGGTGCCACATAAAAATTGACTTTGGTAACCACACACACACACACACACACACAAACACTCACACCTCCTTCCCTGTGGCTTGAGGATAACATGCCTGTAATCTGAGCTGCGGTAACCAGACAACACTTTAAATGCTGAATTGTTAATTAAAATATCAGCCGCCGGTACAAAGGACGTGTGGGTAAAATGGTTATGACAGCAGCACAAAGTCAACTAAACTTTACTGCATATGAAGCGGAAGAACTGTTTCATTTTTATGACTTATTAAGGTATATTTTACATGAGTACATTTCCCGTCAGTTCTGTTCTCATAAATGATAACACCTGTCTCTCTGTCACACCTCATTGGTCTTACGTCATTGCTCTTGGGAACTTTAACTACTCTCAGAAAAAAGGCAAAATATTTTTACTTCCTTTTTAGTCATGTTATCATATATTGTGGAGGAGTAAACCTGGCAACACCATAACGTTCACCATTACACCATCACTTTAGTTCTGACTCACTGTTGCATGTTGGCCTGAGTGGCATAACCCAGCAGACAGGGGAGGATCAACGTCACGATATATACATCAACGTGTTAGCAAGTATTACCCAAAATATACAACATCAAGACGTGCTCTGATAATGAATCCTTTAGGGTGATTAAAAAATTATTTTGTTCTTAATTATATAATGTAAAAGAGTTAACATTCAACCAGTAACGGATTTGATTTTTAATTCGATTTCCATTTCCATATTTTCAGATGAATACTTCTTAGTTCAAGGGCGCGAGCCACAAGCTTCTCGGGAGGTAAAAATATTCTTATGTCAAGTATTTTGTTTATAATTTTTGCAGGATATAAAAGTGTTTTATATTCCAAATGAATCTTAACTACAAGTGGAGTTGGAAGCTCTCACACGGAGCAGTCGGAGTGGGCCGTGAGGGTGGAGCGGGCCGTGAGGATGGAGTGGTCAGTGAGGATGGAGTGGTCAGTGAGGGTGGAGTGGGCCGTGAGGGTGGAGCGGGCCGTGAGGGTGGAGCGGGCCGTGAATGTGGAGTGGGCCGTGAGGATGGAGTGGTCAGTGAGGGTTGAGTGGGCCGTGAGGGTGGAGTGGGCCGTGAGGGTGGAGCCGTGAGATGTGGAGTGGGCCCGTGAGGGATGGGTGGTCAGTGAGGTGGGGTGGGTGTGTGAGGTGGAGCGGGCCGTGAAGGCTGGAGTGGGCCGTGAGGGTGGAGCAGCAGCAGGTGGAGTGGGCCGTGAGGATGGAGTGGTCATGTGAGGGTTGAGTGGGCCGTGATGGTGGGGTGAGCCGTGAGGGTTGAATGGACCGTGAGGTTGAGTGGGCCGTGAGGGTGGGTGGGCAGGGGCTGGAATGGAGCCGTGAGGGTGGAGCGGGCAGCAGGGGTGGAGTGGGCCGTGAGGATGGGTGGTCAGTGAGGTGGAGTGGGCCCGTGATGGTGGGGTGAGCCGTGGAGGGGTGGAGTAGGCCGTGAGGGTTGAGTGGGCCGTGAGGTGGGTGGGCCGTAGGGTGGAGTGGACCGTGAGGGTGGAGTGGTGAGGGTGGAGTGGGGCGTAAAGATGGAGTGGGCCGTGGAGTGAGCTGTGAGGATGGAGCGGGCCATGGGGGTGGAGTGGGCCGTAAGGATGGAGCGGGCCGTGAGGGTGGAGTGAGCCGTGACGATGGAGCGGGTGGTGAGAGTGGAGTGGGCCGTGAGGGTGGAGTGGGCCGTAAGGATGGAGCGGGCCGTGAGGGTGGAGTAGGCCGTGTGGGAAGAGCGGGCTGTGAGGGTGGAATGGGCTGTGAGGATGGAGCAGGCGGTGAGAGTGGAGTGGGCCGTGAGGGTGGAGTGGGCCGTGAAGATGGAGAGGGTAGTGAGGGTGGAGTGGGCTGTGAGGATGGAGCGGGTAGTGAGGGTGGAGTGGGTCGTGAGGGTGGACGGGGAGAGAATGACACTGTGTGGTGATGGTAGAGTGGAGGAACAGAGTGAAGACGAGTTGGATATTGATGGCCGCTCGTGTTAGAGACTGGCCGGCCCTAGGACCACCTAAGCGTGAATTAGAAGCTGTTGATAATACAATAACCACACCCTAAGTTAACGAGCTGTGTGACCCAGTGTCCAGCAATAGTTCAACAAAAAAGCTGACATCTTGCTAACTGCACTGACTAACCATTATCCCACAGTTCGATTAACGTCCAGGCTCCCAACTTCTGCTGGGTAGACAGAGGTCAAGAGGCGTAAAGAATCGAACCCGGTACCACTCGCTTCTGATGTGAGCATCCTGCCCATTACAACATCGGTCAACCAAGGGAAAGTATGAAAACACACACACACACACACACACACACACACGTCCTCCGCCGTCCAGCAAGACAAAAGGGGCTCAGCGTCCGGGAATATGCAGAGGAACATTTCCAGGAGTTTTTGTGGCAGAAATGTTGGAGGTGCTGCAGACTCTAACGTAAATACCAGACCTGTTGCTTCTTGTTGCATAAGTGCCGCTTTCATGCCATACTTACCCACTAAATTTTGTAGAACTTTTCGTTTTGAGGAGATGAACTTTATTCTTGATTTACTACACCGATGGTACAGTATGTTGAGTCTTAGGTGTAGCTTGTTGTTGTTATTGCTGTTTTCTGTATTGTTGTCGGTATGATTGATCTTCCTTCACTTTGTGTATAATAATTAAAAAAAAATAAAAACTTTACCAGTGAAAAGTCTGCCATTTTATATAAACTGATGTAACTATATTGTCTTTTCGGTAACATGGTGGAACAATATAATACACCTGAGATAAAGACCCAGTGTTACCTATAAAGATCTAATGATGAAAATCTGATGAGTGCCCCCCCGCTGACGAGCGCTTCCCCCGCTGACGAGTGTTTCCCCCCGCTCACGAGTGCTTCCCCCGCTGACGAGTGTTTCCCACCGCTGACGAGTGTTTCCCACCGCTGTCGAGTGTTTCCCCCGCTGACGAGTGTTTCCTCCCAGCTGACGAGTGCTTCCTCCCAGCTGACGAGTGCTTTCCTAGCTGACGAGTGTTTCCCTCCGCTGACGAGTGTTTCCCCCGCTGACGAGTGCTTCCCCCGACAGTGTTTCCCCATGACAGTGTTTCCTCCCAGCGGTGATACTTCCTCCCAGCTGACAAAGAGTGCTTTCCTGGCGACAGTGTTTTCCCCCATGACAGTGCTTCCCCGACGTGGCGATATTCCCCCGCTGACAGTGTTTCTCCCACTGACAGTGCTTCCCCTCGCTGATGATGTTTTTGACAGTACTTTCCCCACTGACTAATTGTTTTCCCCCCGCTCAGGAGTGTTTCCCCGCTGACGAGTGCTTCTCCCGCTGACGGTGTCCCCCCCTTCGGCAGAGTGCCTCCCAGCTGACGAGTGCTTCCTCCCAGGTGACGAGTGCTTTCCTAGCTGACGAGTGCCCCCTCCCCGCTGACGAGTTCTTCCACCGAGCTGACGAGTGCCCCATCCCAGCTGACGAGTGCCCCCGTTAGTAAATCGTTGCTCCGCCAGTGTGTACACAAGCCTAATAGATTATCATGCACTATAAATTGTGTGTGTAGTTAGAGGATTTTTCGTATGTTTTGTTGATACAGTAAACTTGGCTAACAATTTGGCCCATCTTCCTGTTCTATAAATCTGATTAAAAACATCGAAAACTTCATCAGGTTCGACGTAAGTTAAGTTAGGTTAGGTTAGGATGAAAGGTTAGATTAGGTAAGCGTGGGACATGTTAAGTTAGGTTAGGTTAGGTTAGTTTGGTTTAGGGTTGGTTGGGTTAGTATGGATTCGGTTAGGGTGGATCAGGTTAAGGTAGGCTTAAATGTAACTCTTAATACTAACAAGACAGAGATCTGTTGGTGTACTTGGAGAAGAGGCGGTGTAGCTGTGTGCAGCCCCGCTGTCAACGCTTCAGATAGTTGTCCACTGATCTCATTTTTTAATGGTGTAAAATGTACAGTATATGAAGGTGGGTCCCCACAACCCTCCAAATGGACGCGTCTCTGTTTGAAGATCGTGTTAACATCTCGTCATAACTTACGGTTTATCTCCAGTATAATATTACGATGTAAATCACTGTGTACCATTACTAAGTCCAGTTTATTTTAGTGTTTATGTGAAAAATAAGGTTGATGCAGCTCATATGATGCAGCTCTATGATGCAGCTCATAATGATGCAGCTCATATGATGCAGCTCATAATGATGCAGCTCTATGATGCAGCTCATAATGATGCAGCTCATATGATGCAGCTCATAATGATGCAGCTCTATGATGCAGCTCATAATGATGCAGCTCATAATGATGCAGCTCATAATGATGCAGCTCATAATGAAGCAGCTCATAATGATGCCAGCTCATAATGATGCAGCTCATAATGATGCAGCTCATATTGATGCAGCTCATAATGATGCAGCTCATAATGATGCAGCTCATAATGATGCAGCTCATAATGATGCAGCTCATAATGATGCAGCTCATCATCCACAACTGTTTTAGGAGTTATTGTCCTCGACTGTTTCTCTGTTAACTTAAAGTGATCAATAATTTGGCCAGATAGTGACGTGACGTGTTGACTGTTCACTATCAACTTTATATTTAACTGTTACTGTAATACTCAAGCTTAACGACCCTAACTGCTTGACAGAAGAAAGTTAGCGGCATGAGTATATCTTTATACAAAAATATTCTTGTTTTTATTTGTTTAAATATGTTTGGTTGTGTGGCCAGCGACGTGCTCGGTTATGGCCGCCACCAACAGTATTAGAGGACCTTTGGTATACAGAGACATACACAGTATACCAACACTATGTTACAGTCATCTTCCTCTAAGTACAGTTCTTTATCAAACACCAAAAATATTGTTTGTAGTGCCATGGAAAATAATAATGACATATAAATTAGACAGTGAAGTTCATCCGTTTGTCATGACAGCGAGTACAGTAATTATTAGTGAAAATGATTGACGCTAATACATATCACTTTTGAAAATAGGTTCAGCTTAAATCTTTCCATTCACTTAAGTGTTGAGTAACATTTCAGAATTAGATAAATCAATACATAAGAAATCCGCGTTATATTTCCGATAATATCAGACGTCAATTGTCAGTGAATAAATATTTTGAATGTTTATCTTTCTGATACAAATTATACATTGACTGCATCAATTAGTACACTGACACATTTCTGGCTGTTTATTTGTGGTTGAATTTACATAAAAACTTATATAATTCACAAGAGCTTCCCCATTCTAGGAATTAAGAAAATCGTAAGAAACAGCGCAAATATGATTGATATTCATGAACATAAAACGAAACAACTATATTTGGATGCAGGACCAATTTTATCACCAAACTAAATGGTCTAATTGTTTTCCTGTTGCTAAGTTGATCATTACAGACGTCTCCAAATAAAAGTGAATAATTGTAGTCTGAAGAACATCTGTATATACTGTAGAACAACAAATACAAAGATACTATGATACATTGTACACTATCATAATGCAAGTAAATCACTGTAGGTTTACCCATTTTCTCAACGCATAATATTTACTCCCAAAAAGATAACGGATCCACGGTCTGTACTGTACAACATTCACCTCAGCACCAATCTGCCTTCCTTAATCAATTCTAATCATCTCTAATATCTGTTCTATGGTCTGGATCACCTCTGCTTGACGTGCCTGGGTCAGAATATATATTGAGGCTCCTGTAGATATGACTGTATGTTATATTCACGTCATTAATGTTGCCTTGCATAACCTTGCAATATCTCGGCGTATGTGGGTCAATATGGCACCGTCGATTATGCCAAATATAGTCGTAATATATCGGTTATTTTCGCGTTTTAAGGATGTTTTGTTAAAGGAAAACATATTGAATTTAAGTATTTTGATAAAGCTGGTTGTTTGTTAGGTATGGAGAGAAGTAAACCTTTGTTTTAATAGATCACATTACTAGGTGTGTTAACAGCCAGTATGGGCCATTGAGTTTATTATTATATTTACCACTTTAGATAAAGCTTAGTGAGGAATATCAATCGATTATCTTACTTAGGGCTAAAGGCTGGCGAGTGTGAATAGTGAGGATTTTGTTGTTGTTGTCCCTCCCTTTCTCACCTCGTTGTGTTGGCGGCAACTCCATACCATGCACAAACAGCTGGACGAGATGGACTCCCGGCCGGCCACCCTCCATCACTTGAGATAAACCGCTACTACTTTGATCACAACAACACGCTGATGTGATCCATTTTGTTGGAATCTATCATCAGTTAGTGACTAATATGGCCAGTCGGTATTACTGTATAACAATTAATACAGTGACCTGAAGCTGTCATAGGTACGAGTATGTTATAAGATTATGGAGACAAAATATTTATGTTTGTTCAGACACACTGTTACAGCACTAAGGAACTCAGGTGGCACTAATTATTATTATTTTTTTACCAGAAAGTTTTAGGATAATAATTTCCTCACAGCCATGCTTCCTAACTCCACAGTTCAGGTGAAAATTGTCAAAAGGAGCTTCAAAGGCTCTGAATCCTCAATTTAATTTGAATCAGACAGCGGTAGGATAAGGAAGATGGAA
>NW_024733411.1:0-11450 GCF_018991925.1 Homarus americanus
TTCTTATAGTCTAATAAACAATTCATCATGACCAAATACAGTATCTAACACAGGGGGTCCGGGGGCGCAGCCCCCGGTTAGCAACTAACCATTTGATTGCATTATCTCTGAGAATAGTTAGCAATTATCCATTTGATTGCATTATCCCAGGTTAAGGGGGGTTGTGTGTGGTTCCATATCACCAGATTTATTAAAAAACTCTACGTCAGGCTAAGCAGTTTAGGCTAGATAGTACGATACGATACGAAGTCATTAGTTAAGAGGTGAAAGAAGATTATTAGGAATTGAAGAAAAAGGTGGTGAAACTGAAATACAGTAGGAGTAGAAAGAATCTGGGCTCAACCAGATCGCTTCATCTTTCTTATTGGTGTTTTGTCTTTGTTCTGCTCCCTTGGGTCGTCAGACCTTTGTATTAATATTGGTTTATTTATATAATGCTGCTTATTATTATTATTTTTGTTATTGTTGGAGTTAGTAGGCCCACTTGAGTCCTTGTGTAACTGGAGGTAGTCTGACCCACGGTGTTAGTTAAGTGTTAGTTGTGTTAGTCTAAAGGTACACTGTATACCCAGGTTCTTAGTGGAGCTGGTTGGTCACTCCTATCTTTATTCCTCTAGTAATGTTTTATGTAGTATGCTATTAAATCGACCCCGATTGACTTTGACGGTCTCCCGATACGAGATTGTGCAAGTTTTCATGTATGCTATTAAAATCGACCCCGATTGACTTTGACGGTCTCCCCATTCAGGTGTGCAAGTTTCTGTAGTATGCTATTAAATCGACCCCAGATGACTTTGACGGTCTCCCATTCGGGTGTGCAAATTTCTGTAGTATGCTATCCGTCGACCCCCGATTGACTTTGACGATCTCCCATTCAGGTGTGCAAGTTCTGATAGTATGCTATCAAATCGACCCCCGATTGACTTTGACGGTCTCCCATTCGGGTGTGCAAGTTTCTGTAGTATGCTATTAAATCGACCCCCGATTGGCTTTGACGGTCTCCCATTCGGGTGTGCAAGTTCTCTTGGTGCATTTGAAGTATGAGTTGAGTTTAATGAAGTTGATTTCGTCATAGGCACGGTGCTGTGCTGTGCTGTGCCATCGACAACACCAATAAGGAAGGGGCATCTATTTTTACTTAGGCTAGCATACCTAAGTTAAAGCAAACTCCCCTTGCCAATACAAGAAGGAAGAGGATTTCTTATAGTCTAATAAACAATTCATCATGACCAAATACAGTATCTCACACAGGGGGTCCGGGGGCGCAGCCCCCGGTTAGCAACTAACCATTTGATTGCATTATCTCTGAGAATAGTTAGCAATTATCCATTTGATTGCATTATCCCAGGTTAAGGGGGGTTGTGTGTGGTTCCATATCACCAGATTTATTAAAAAACTCTACGTCAGGCTAAACAGTTTAGGCTAGATAGTGCGATACGATACGAAGTCATTAGTTAAGAGGTGAAAGAAGATTATTAGGAATTGAAGAAAAAGGTGGTGAAACTGAAATACAGTAGGAGTAGAAAGAATCTGGGCTCAACCAGATCGCTTCATCTTTCTTATTGGTGTTTTGTCTTTGTTCTGCTCCCTTGGGTCGTCAGACCTTTGTATTAATATTGGTTTATTTATATAATGCTGCTTATTATTATTATTTTTGTTATTGTTGGAGTTAGTAGGCCGCCAGGTCCTTGTGTAACTGGGAGGTAGTCTGACCACTGATGTTAGTTAAGTGTTAGTTGTGTTAGTCTAAAAGGTACACTGTATGCCAGGTTCTTGAAGTGGAGCTGGTTGGTCCTCTCATCTTTATTCTCTGGTAATGTTTCTTGGTATTAATCGACCCCGATTGACTGACGGTCTCCCCATTCGGGTGTGCAAGTTTTATGGCCTTGCTATTAAATCGACCCCCGATTGACTTTGACGGTCTCCCCATTCGGGTGTGCAAGTTTCTGTAGTATGCTTATGCATCGACCCCGATTGACGGTCTCCCATTCGGGTGTGCAAGTTTTCTGTAGTAATAACTATCAAATCAGCCCCGATTGACGACGGTCTCCCATTCGGGTGCTGCAAGTTTCTGTGGTAATGCTATCAAATCGACCCCGATTGACTTTGACGGTCTCCCGACCGAGATTGTACAAAGTTTCTGTAGTATGCTATTAAATCGACCCTCGATTGACTCTGACGGTCTCCCATTCAGGTGTGCAAGTTCTCTTGGTGCATTTGAAGTATGAGTTGAGTTTAATGAAGTTGATTTCGTCATAGGCACGGTGCTGTGCTGTGCTGTGCCATCGACAACACCAATAAGGAAGGGGCATCTATTTTTACTTAGGCTAGCATACCTAAGTTAAAGCAAACTCCACTTGCCAATACAAGAAGGAAGAGGATTTCTTATAGTCTAATAAACAATTCATCATGACCAAATACAGTATCTAACACAGGGGGTCCGGGGGCGCAGCCCCCGGTTAGCAACTAACCATTTGATTGCATTATCTCTGAGAATAGTTAGCAATTATCCATTTGATTGCATTATCCCAGGTTAAGGGGGGTTGTGTGTGGTTCCATATCACCAGATTTATTAAAAAACTCTACGTCAGGCTAAACAGTTTAGGCTAGATGGTACGATACGATACGAAGTCATTAGTTAAGAGGTGAAAGAAGATTATTAGGAATTGAAGAAAAAGGTGGTGAAACTGAAATACAGTAGGAGTAGAAAGAATCTGGGCTCAACCAGATCGCTTCATCTTTCTTATTGGTGTTTTGTCTTTGTTCTGCTCCCTTTGGTCGTCAGACCTTTGTATTAATATTGGTTTATTTATATAATGCTGCTTATTATTATTATTTTTGTTATTGTTGGAGTTAGTGAGCCCGCCCAGGTCCTTGTGTAACTGGGAGGGTAGTCACATTTTTTTTTGGTGTTAGTTAAGTGTTAGTTGTGTTAGTCTAAAGGTACACTGTATGCCAGGTTCTTAGTGGAGCTGGTTGGTCACTCTCATCTTTATTCCTCTAGTAATGTTTTATGTAGTATGCTATTAAATCGACCCCCGATTGACTTTGACGGTCTCCCATTCGGGTGTGCAAGTTTCTGTGGTATGCTATTAAATCGACCCCCGATTGACTTTGACGGTCTCCCATTCGGGTGTGCAAGTTTCTGTAGTATGCTATTAAATCGACCCCCCGATTGACTTTGACGGTCTCCCATTCGAATTGTGCAAGTTTCTGTAATATGCTATCAAATCGACCCCCGATTGACTTTGACGGTCTCCCATTCGGGTGTGCAGGATTTCTGTAGTATGCTATCAAATCGACCCCCGATTGACTTTGACGGTCTCCATTCGGGTCGTGCAAGTTTCTGTAGTATGCTATTAAATCGACCCCCGATTGACGACGGTCTCCCATTCGGGTGTGCAAGTTCTCTTGGTGCATTTGAAGTATAGGTTAGAGTTTAATGAAGTTGATTTCGTCGCAGGCACGGTGCTGTGCTGTGCTGTGCCATCGACAGCGCACCAATAAGGAAGAAATCTATTTTTACTTAGGCTAGCATACCTAAGTTAAAAGCAAACTCCCTTGCCAATACAAGAAGGAAGGAGATTTCTTATAGTCTAATAAACAATTCATCATGACCAAATACAGTATCTAACACAGGGGGTCCGGGGGCGCAGCCCCCGGTTAGCAACTAACCATTTGATTGCATTATCTCTGAGAATAGTTAGCAATTATCCATTTGATTGCATTATCCCAGGTTAAGGGGGTTGTGTGTGGTTCCATATCACCAGATTTATTAAAAAACTCTACGTCAGGCTAAACAGTTTAGGCTAGATAGTACGATACGATACGAAGTCATTAGTTAAGAGGTGAAAGAAGATTATTAGGAATTGAAGAAAAAGGTGGTGAAACTGAAATACAGTAGGAGTAGAAGAATCTGGGCTCAACCAGATCGCTTCATCTTTCTTATTGGTGTTTTGTCTTTGTTCTGCTCCCTTGGGTCGTCAGACCTTTGTATTAATATTGGTTTATTTATATAATGCTGCTTATTATTATTATTTTGTTATTGTTGGAGTTAGTGAGCGCAGGTCCTTGTGTGTGTAACTGGGAGGGTAGTCTGACCACGGTGTTAGTTAAGTGTTAGTTGTGTTAGTCTAAAGGTACACTGTATGCCAGGTTCTTAGTGGAGCTGGTTGGTCACTCTCATCTTTATTCCTCTAGTAATGTTTTATGTAGTATGCTATTAAATCGACCCCCGATTGACTTTGACGGTCTCCCATTCGGGTGTGCAAGTTTCTGTGGTATGCTATTAAATCGACCCCCGATTGACTTTGACGGTCTCCCATTCGGGTGTGCAAGTTTCTGTGGTATGCTATCAAATCGATCCCCGATTGACTTTGACGGTCTCCCATTCGGGTGTGCAAGTTTCTGTAGTATGCTATCAAATCGACCCCCGATTGACTTTGACGGTGTCCCATTCGGGTGTGCAAGTTTCTGTAGTATGCTATTAAATCGACCCCCGATTGACTTTGACGGTCTCCCATTCGGGTGTGCAAGTTTCTGTAGTATGCTATTAAATCGACCCCCGATTGACTTTGACGGTCTCCCATTCGGGTGTGCAAGTTCTCTTGGTGCATTTGAAGTATGAGTTGAGTTTAATGAAGTTGATTTCGTCATAGGCACGGTGCTGTGCTGTGCTGTGCCATCGACAACACCAATAAGGAAGGGGCATCTATTTTTACTTAGGCTAGCATACCTAAGTTAAAGCAAACTCCCCTTGCCAATACAAGAAGGAAGAGGATTTCTTATAGTCTAATAAACAATTCATCATGACCAAATACAGTATCTAACACAGGGGGTCCGGGGGCGCAGCCCCCGGTTAGCAACTAAACATTTGATTGCATTATCTCTGAGAATAGTTAGCAATTATCCATTTGATTGCATTATCCCAGGTTAAGGGGGGTTGTGTGTGGTTCCATATCACCAGATTTATTAAAAAACTCTACGTCAGGCTAAACAGTTTAGGCTAGATAGTACGATACGATACGAAGTCATTAGTTAAGAGGTGAAAGAAGATTATTAGGAATTGAAGAAAAAGGTGGTGAAACTGAAATACAGTAGGAGTAGAAAGAATCTGGGCTCAACCAGATCGCTTCATCTTTCTTATTGGTGTTTTGTCTTTGTTCTGCTCCCTTGGGTCGTCAGACCTTTGTATTAATATTGGTTTATTTATATAATGCTGCTTATTATTATTATTTTTGTTATTGTTGGAGTTAGTGAGCCCGCCCAGGTCCTTGTGTAACTGGGAGGGTAGTCACATTTTTTTTTGGTGTTAGTTAAGTGTTAGTTGTGTTAGTCTAAAGGTACACTGTATGCCAGGTTCTTAGTGGAGCTGGTTGGTCACTCTCATCTTTATTCCTCTAGTAATGTTTTATGTAGAAATGTGTATATTGAGGCAGGAGGTGGTTCAATTACTTCTTCCTGTCTATATTATTTTTCCAGTTTTGATATGTTTTTGTGTTAAGTTCAGTCACTTTTTTCCAAATATTTACAGCTTTAATGTATATTCATTGATTGCTAAGAGGTTTGTTCTCTTGTGTAGCTGTTCATTATTGATGTCTGTATATTTTATGTTATATATAAATCTGAGGGCTATATTTTGTACTGTTTGTAACCTTTAATGCACGTTTTTACTACGGGGTGTTCAATGTGATGGTGGTAGTCCATAATTGATTTGACAAGGGCAATATAAATCTTTCTTTTGTTATTAATGCTAAGGTTTCAAAAGGTTTTATTTTTTAGATAATCTTATTCTTGCCTGTCGTTCTTTATCTTTTAAGTATGTTATATATCCTCTTTTTTTGTTTAGTTTTTAATCTTAAGCATCCTACTCTGCGTCGTATGGGTATATAGTTCCTGGTCGACTATTACCGACTTGTTTTTAATCTTGCCATTGGTATTATCTTTGAATTTGTTCTTATTTGTCCTGATTTTCCATTTTTTCTCAAAATTTATAAGCTTTTATCGCTCTTACCGTGTAGAAAAGCCATAAATTGAGTTGATTTTCCTGGGTATGATACTATTTGAGTAATATCATCAGCAAACATTACATATTCACTAAAGGGGGTAGGTTGAGGTGTGTCTGAAGTATAAATTGTATATAGTGTTGGAGAAAGGCATCCTCCTTGAGGTACTCCACTCTCAAGATTAAACATAGTTCCTAAAAGTTTCCAATTTGAATTTGTGCTCTCCTATCATCTAAATAGTTACACAATATTCTTAGCATGTATTCGTTAAGTCCCAGTTTTAATATTTTATATTTCAAGCCTAAATGCCCAACTTTATCAAAAGCCTTAGAAACATCCCTTAAAATTATATTGATCTGGTTACCCTTGCTTTTTTCTATTGCAATTATTTCCGTTATTATAGCTATTGCAGTTAGGGTATTTCTATTGGGCATAAATCCATGTTGTCTGTTGTTAGTTTTCCCATGTTGTGTTAAAAGGCTATAAGTCTTGAATTTTAATATTTTTCCAATAGTTTCCCGGTAATTTCTAATAAAGATATTGGCCTGTAGTTTAATATTTCCTTATTGTCCTTACCCTCTTTAGGAATAAATATCATTTTAGCATATTTTAGTTTGTCTGGAAAGTAACCATTAAGCATGCGTTATAAATGTTTAATAGTGTATTTAAAATGTTTTCAGGTAGATTCATGATCATATTTCGTGTAATACCTGTGAGCCCAGGGCTTTTTCCTTAAATTTCCTCAGACAGTGCATCATTTCTCCCATGGTTATTATTTGATTATTAGGTAATAAGTTATAGTATATATTGCCTTGGGGTGATTCTATGTATTTGTCTTCCCATTTCTTCTTCTATCCTTTCTTCGTGTTCACTATCAAAATCTTCATTTTCCTCATCTGATATTTTAAAAACTTTTACCCATTCCTTTTGAATGCTGACTCTTGTTCATTTTCCTCGTGCAATTTTGTTCCATTTTGGTCTTTAATGTATGGTGTTTTTTGCTTGTTGTGCCCCTCATCTTGTTTATGGAAGTCCAAAATGTTTTTGTGTCTTTAGTCATGTCAGCCGCCATTATAATATCATTCCATTTTTATTGTTTGCTTCCTTACATGCGTCTCTTAATTTTATCTGTAGTGCTATCTGTGTCGTATATAGTGTTACGAACCCTCCACCCAGCACTACGAAGCACGCCATCTATTGTCCTGATCTACCTACCCAGCACCACGAGCAACGCCATCTAGGGACGAGACACGAGTATGACTCGTCTTAGTTACCACCCGAGGTTTCCTTCTCCCTATCCTGGTTGTTGCGTCACCTCCAATTCGAGGAGAGAGCACTTGGCTCTGGGAAGTGACCACAGGATCATCTATCCTCTAAACCTACGTACGTGCAGTGACTACCTACCGTCTTCTACAATACTCAGCCTTACTCGTCAGCCATCTCAGCTCCTCACTTAAGTACTAGTATCTCTTGTATTAATTTCCCCACGTCCACTTGCTTCGAGATTGTTTTATGTTTATTAATATGTATATACTGTTAATGTTTAGGTTAAGTTTGGTTAAGGGTAATTTATAAGCTGAATATTTTGTTAAGGATTTATGGTACTCTATTATATACAACGAAAACTCGCATCCTTTGTCTACCCTTTTATAGTCCGATTGTCTTTGTTTTTTATTGTTGTTACCTGTTGGGATCTGGGTAGACGTATAACTATATTCTAAATCCCCAACTCGTAACAAATGGCGACCGTGACAGGACACGACCTTAAGTACCATATTCCTTCTCCTTGTTACTCAGTGTTAATTATTCCTCCCAGTCACTTCTGTTCAATTGCTTTACGGTGGTTTAAAGTTTCCTTCATATGTGTTTGCATATATTGGTATTATCGTACAGTAAGAGTGACAGACGTAGGATATTAGGTTCCAAGTGTCATAAGGCTTACCTGTTATTACACGTGGCAGGTGTAGTAAGTCTTATCGAGTGTAGGGAAGAATCCGGATCTGTTTAATGCCGTACCCTCACTCCAGAGTAGGCTGTTCCATAGTCACTAGTTTACGGTGAAGTGATATCTTGGGACGCCCCGCTCTACCAGGACCCCATAATTATAAAGCCTCAATTATTGTTCTTCTCATTATCTCATTCAGGGTCAATCATACCATTTATCAGGGGGGTTTATCCGGATCTTTATATTAATTAATATCAAGTATATCAGGTTGTTAATCCGATCTTTATATTAATGCCGTAATACGCCCTACCTCTTTCAAGTCTCTTATCCTTATCTAAGGATCTTCTCAGAAGAACAATAATCATAAGTGTAATTTCCTAGGTATAACTTTTCGGGACTTTCTGGTTATCCACTGCCGTGATATTTTCTAGGGTTATCCACTTATCTTATCTTTGGACCATTAGTTAATTTATCCTATTTTTCTTAACAATGGCCACCTCAGGTTTTGATCTCCAGGATTTTATTGAAAATCCTTCCGTAGCTAAATTACGTGTTAATATCCTGAAGAAAGAATGGAAAGAAATAGCCAACTATTATAATATCCCATTTTCACAGCAACTGACTAATGAAATGTTAAAAAATCATGTGATTGAAGTGCTGGTTCAACATGAAGTTTTAAAAGAATCCGCTGTTGACAGATTAACGCCCATGTCCAAGAAACTTCAACCACTATCCACCACCCCTCCTCACTCAGAAGTTGCTTCAGGTCTGGCTAGCCCTCAACAAGAAACACAACGAATAGACGCCTTAGAACTGGAACGAGCTAGGTTCGAGTTCCAAATCAAAATGAAAGAACTCGAGTTGGAGCAGGAGTCGGAACAGGCCAAGTTGGAGCACAAGTTGGAGCATGAGGGAAAGTCGGAACAGGCCAAGTTGGAGCATGAGGAAATGATGGAACGGGCCAAGTTGGAGCAGGAGGTTAGACTGAAAGAACTACAGGTAAGAGAGATAGAAGTCACCTTAACATCGGAGTTTAGATCAAAGGAAGTGGCATTAAGAGAGAAACTAGCTGCTTTTAACCCTGCTACTGCTTCTTCCCTTGTTCCCGGGTTTGATGAATCCGATATGGACGGGTCATTTAGGACTTTGAGAAAATAGCCGGGAAGAATGAGTGGCCAAAGGACCAGTGGGTGTCAGTGTTAGTTCCTAAATTATATGGTAAGGCTCGTAGAGTTTATAACTGTTTAGACCAGACTGATGACTATGATAACGTAAAAAAGAATATCCTCACCTCTTATGCTATCACGCCAGATGGATAATGGCAGAAGTTTCGTAAACTAACTAAACCATTTTCTCTCACACCTTGTTGAGCTTCTGCTCAAGAAAAAGCTTAGGTTTTAAGAAGTGGTTAGAGGTTATAGAGACCTCCTTACATTTCAGGATTTGTTAATTGGTAGTCCTGGAGGAGTGAAGAGCAAGATACCATTTCACATCTTGAAGCATGGGAGGAGCCGTGGAGAGGTTAATTTAGGGTGCTGCTGAGCTGGCTGATGCAAGACAAGCTTTGTTGGTGGAGCCACTGGGCAGTAGAGAACGTGTACTTCCTGACATGTTGGGGTCCTCCTCCTTACGATAACCTTTGGGAATGTGAGTGGCAGGTCGAAAGGCCCACACCTACTCCCCCGATGCAACCAAGCTTACTTGTTCTACTGTAAAACCCAGGCCATACGATCCAGAATTCAAACACCCAAAGTGTCGAATTACAAAAGTAGTTCCTGATCCCAAGTCCAAACCTAATAGCAAATACCAATGTGAAAGGCCCCATCAGGATCTCTTCTTCATTCACCTATGAGGGAAAAATTCAACTCATAGAGGGTCTCTGTTCTTTCCCTATTCGTATACTACGTGATACGGGCGCAGCACAATTCCATCTCCTGTTTAACGTCATTCCCTGATATATCTACCGCATTTACGCACGAGAGTGTTCTAATTTCAGATCTCTATCCCATTCTTCCCATCCTTTAGCTAAAGTGCACCTCCAATGTCCCTCGATTACTGGGGAAGTGCAAATAGCCATAAGGAAGACCCAATGCCTGTGTATGCATTCATTTATTATTGGGTAATGACTTGGTAGGAGATCTAGTGGTTCCTAACATAAAGACAGTCGACTCTCCTTACCTGTCAACTCACCCACTGACCTTAAAGAAACTATTCCTCATCTTTTCCCATCTTGTGCTGTCACCCGGTCACAGAGTGTGCGAAATGGGCCATCTTCATCTAAAACCACCTCCAATATCTTCCTACCCACAAGATCTGTACAATAAGACCATTAGTAAGGATGAGCTCATTAAAGCCCAACAATCTGATCCATCTTTGAATAAACTTCATCATGCAGCAGTTGAGGGTAAAGATTTTAACACCCTTCCGTGTTTTTATTATCAGGAAGGGGTTTTGTTGAGGGCCTATAGGCCCCCTGAGCTTGCCCATCTAGACACGTGGTCTGAAATACATCAAGTGGTAATTCCCTCCTCAGTCAGACCAGCATTAATTGCCCTTGCCCATGATGGTATTTCAGGACATTTGGGAATCCTGAAAACATATAAAAAGCTCCTCCAACACTATTACTGGCCTGGACTTAGAAGGATGTGTCAAAGTACCTAAAATCTTGTCATATTTGTCAAATGGTAGGAAAACCAAATGAAAGTATACCAGCAGCTCCTATTAAGCCCATCCCAGTATTTTCTACACCATTTGAAAAGATTGTTGTGGATTGTGTGGGCCCATTACCAAAGACTAAGAAGGGAAATCAATTCCTGCTCACAGTTATGGATACCAGTACACGTTATCCTGAGGCTTTTCCCCTTAAAAGCATCACTTCAAAAAATGTAATCAAACCTCTTTTGCACCTTTTCACTTCAGTGGGCATTCCTAAAGAGATCCAATCTGATCAGGGCACCAATTTTACGAGCAATCTTTTTCAAACAGGTGATGAAAGATTCTCAGTGTGGACCATTGTACATCACGCTCAAAAATACTGTATAGAACACCAAAAGGAATGGGATGAAAGCATAGACTTGTTACTCTTGCCACTCAGGGAATGTCCCCAGGAGTCATTGGGTTTCTCCCCGTTCGAGTTACTATGGAGACAAATAAGGGGACCCCTTAAAATAGTAAAGGAGCAGGGTTTGACACTCCATCTATTAAGCTCGGCAACAGTTTCCCCAATACATTGACACTTTAAGGGACAAATAACTGAAGTCCGAACCATTGCTCAGTCAAACTTAAAAAAGTCCAAGAAAAAATGGTGAAGTCCCAACCTAAATTAGTTGAAAGATCATTTTCTCCAGGTGACAAAGTGTTACTCTTTCTACCCATTCCAGGCTCTCCCCTTAAAAGCAAGTTTACTGGTCCCTATATAGTTGCTAATAAACTATCTCCCCTCAACTATATAGTCCATACTCCTGATCGCAGAAAAGATTCACAACTTGTTCACATTAATC
>NW_024733412.1:0-9668 GCF_018991925.1 Homarus americanus
TGATGTCATCTCGCTCAAAATATCTCGACCTACTGTGACTATTTTTCTTTGTTCCCTATACTGTTCTCCCAACTCTACCAACTATTTCGAACTCTTTGACTATCTCACTTCTTGCCATGAGTCGTTGCTATCCACACACCCCAACACCGAGATCCTCTACCTAGGGGATTTCAATGTACATCACAGAGAGTGGCTTGGCTCTGCAAGGAATGACCCAGGTGGAGCTGAGGCACTCTCTTTTTCCTTACTTAATGATTTGGAACAAATAATCAAACACCCTACACGCGTTCCTGAGCGACACGATCAACTTGCTAACATTCTTGATCTTCGTTTTACCTCTAACCCCTCACACTATTCATACTCAATTTTTGCCCCCTTAGGGTCTTCTGATCACAACCTTATTTCTATTAAATCAAACTGGGCACGACCACCTCCCCCACCCCCCTCTAAACGTCAACTATGGCACTATCGGAGGGCAAGCTGGCAATCCTTGCGAGAATTCTTCACCGAGTTTCCTTGGGATGAATGTTGCTTTTCCACTCGGGATGCCTCAGTATGTGCTGACAGCATTGCTGGGGTTATACAGGGCGGTATGAGTGCATTTATCCCATCTTCTACCAAAACTTTCACATTACAATCATGGTTTGATCGCTCCTGTTCTCTTGCTTGCAGGGTGAGAGATAGGGCATATCGAGCTATGAAACTATCTCCTTCTCCTATTACCCACACCTCTTTCATTACTTCTAGGAATCGTTGTAAGGCTATTCTTCGTAGGGCCAAGCGGAATTTTATTAAAAGAAAGACCGCTGTCCTGACTAATTCTTCCTCTAGTAAATCCTTCTGGTCCTTAACTAAAAACATCTGTAACAACTTCTGCACGCCTTCTTTTCCTCCCCTCTTCCGTCCCAATAACTCTATAGCCAACTCTTCGCCTGACAAAGCCAACCTCTTTGGCACCTTATTCTCCTCTAATTCCACCTTAGACGATTCCCACTCTATCCCTCCTACCCCTGCACCTCCTATTGAACCTATGCACTTTCCTATAATCTCCACTCGCAGGGTTGCCGGTGTGTTATCCAGGTTGGATGTGAGTAAGGCGCATGGACCGGACGGAATACCCCCTCGTGTTCTGAGGGAGTGTGCTGAAGCCCTGGCCCCTGTGCTTGCTCGCCTCTTTCGCCTTTGCCTCAAAACCAAAACTTTTCCTTCTTCTTGTAAGCATGCCTTGGTTCAGCCCATCCCGAAGAAGGGTGACCATTCTAATCCCTCTAACTATCGCCCCATTGCCCTAACTTCATCCCTCTCTAAGATTTTCAAAACTATCTTGAACTCCCATTTTCTCCGTCACCTTGAAAGCCTTTCTCTTTTGTCGGATCACCAGTATGGCTTTCGCCAGGCAAGATCTACTGGTGATCTGCTCTCCTATTGCACCCATCTTTGGTCATCCTCTCTTAGGGATTATGGGGAAACTTTTGTCGTGGCCCTCGACATCTCCAAAGCATTTGACAGGGTATGGCACAAGTCTTTGCTATCTAAACTTCCCTCTTTTGGTTTCTCTCCCCCACTTTGTTCTCTCATCTCTAGCTTCCTTGAGAATCGATCAATGGCAGTTGTTGTCGAGGGATCGATTTCTCGCTCTTTCTCTACCAATAGTGGCGTCCCACAGGGTTCTGTTCTTTCACCAGCTCTCTTTCTTCTTTTTATCAATGATTTACTTCACACTACAACTAATTCTATCCATTCTTACGCCGATGATTCTACTCTTCACTCTTCCTCACATTTTCCCCTTCCTCCTAACTCTCAAACTAGATATGTTTCTAGAACTGATATCATTACTTCTATCAACGCGGATCTGTGCAGCATCTCTGAATGGGGAGATACAAACTTGGTTAAGTTCAATAGTAACAAAACTCAATATTTACCAATTACACTTTGTAAAATAGACGATCTCCCATCAATTACATTTCAGGACGCTATCATCCCCCCAAATTCTGAAATAAATATGTTAGGCCTCACCATTTCCTCCAATATGTCCTGGAAATCACACATCCTTAGTATAACTAAAGCTGCCTCCCGAAAGTTGGGAATGTTGTACAGATGCCGCAGCTACTTCACTCCTGAGCAGTTGCTCCAAGTATATAAGGGATTCATTCGTCCTAACTTGGAGTACTGCTCTCATATCTGGGGTGGCTCTTCTTCTGTCCAACTATTAGATAGGGTGGAATCAAAGGCATTCGTCTTATTAACTCTGCTCCTTTAGTCGACAATCTCTCTCCCCTTTCTCTTCCCCGCAATGTTGCTTCACTCTCTCTCTTTTACAGGTACTTTAACGGGCAATGTTCAGGGAATTTGGCATCCTGTGTACCGCCGGTAAGGCCGTGAGTTCGTAACACACGTCTTGCCCGCGGTGCCCACTATTTCTATGTGGATATCGGTCACACGAGAATAACCCGTTATAGTACCTCCTTCTTTCCTCACACAGCCAAACTGTGGAATGCTTTGCCTTCTTCTGTGTTTCCATGCTCTTACAATCTGTCTCACTTTAAAAAGCTGGTTTTCCGGCATCTTCGTGGTGTAGATTAATACAGTATAACCTTTTTTTCTATATTTTCAATTTCTTTCCGTTCTTTTTTTTCGCCCCCCAGGCTCCGTTGTGGGTCGTTTGACCTGTGCCCGGGTGGGCTAATTCTCGTAAAAAAAGAAAAAAAAAAGTGGTACAATTCATTATTCAAGTGAGATTCTTAATTTACCACTTACGGGACAACAAAAAATTAAGTGGTTCAAACAGAAATGGTGAAAAAGTTAGTTTTATTTATATTACCACCTGTAAATTATATTAATCATTAACACCATCAAAAAAAAACCCTAAATGCTAAACATAACTCTGTATTTTTACTACTGAAATGTATCACTTTACATTACAAGATACTGTAACTAATATTTACTTGTCTTATAAAGGTATTCAACTCACGGCCGAGAGATCACTGTACCTGTATACTAGACCTGATTTTGTACCTGTATTTACGAGTTAAGTTTATTTTTTCTAATTTACGATAAATGTAAGTAATTTTCTAGTCTTGTGTCGTGTAAGTTTACTAGTTATTACACCACAGAAATAACGCATAAATTACACCGTATATTAGTGTATGTGTATATAGAAATACATAATATACAACACCTATTATAACAGCTGGATGGTGTATTATTATGTATGAGTGTTATTAAATGTATACTTAAGCCGTTCAGTAGGATTACACACTCCAGATAATACATACATACAAACATACATACATACATACATACATACAAAGGAACATTGCGTTATTATTAGCAATGTATTTCATCGTTTCTTCTATGTATTTATTATTGTCGTTTGGTAAAGAATCACTGAATATAGAGTAATTTTCCACTTTGTAAAATATCAAAATCTATGATTCTATCATAAATTTACATTATTCTTATTATTATTAACGGGAGTATTAAATTATTCTACATTCTTCAGTATTAAAATATTTCTGCCTCACTAACCTAACCTAAGAAGACGTAATATTTAGTGACGTAAGTGACGGGCTTTAAATATCCTGAAACACGCTTTAAAAATAAGTTCATTTAAATGCCATAAACAAAGGCGAGTTATTTAATGTCACAAGAACAAAAATTTTAATTACCCAAAGAAAAAAAAATAAATGTCTTGAAAATTTTGTAAAATATTAACTCGCATGTCCTAAAATATTAACTTACAAGTCCTAAAATATTAAATTACATGTCCTAATAAGACACATCTCCCGTTCACCATAAAAGGATTACACAATCTGTTTATTGGGCTTACCTGGAACACGAGGACAGGTAACACCCTCTACCTGGCCCACATTACAGGTAAGGAAGAAATGTTTAATCAATTACAAACATCAAGAGGATTTACTAAACGCCTCAACCCTTACTGAGGACATTATAAATCAAGAAATCGACTTCATATTCATTAGTGTGTTTGATTGGTATTTTATTTTTTACTTCAGGAAGAAAAAAAATTTGTTTACGTCATAGCGATGGAAAGAAAAGCTTAAAATTTATTTACTGTATTTTGTATTGATGTAAATAGCAAGGGAAATTAAAATAATGATCTTTGCAATAACAATAATAATGATGATGGTAATATTAATGAGAAGAAGAAGAAGGAAGGAAGAAAAGCTGTAGAAAGAAGAAAAATAGAAGCAGATGATGAAAGAAGAGAAAAATAAGAAAAACAAATAAGTTGCAGGTGAAAAAAATAAAAAGCAGAAACAGAAGAAAGAAAGAAAAACAAACAAGAAAGAAAGAATACTAAGAAAAATAAAGAAAACCAGAATAATCTCTCCATTATGACCAAATATTAATAACGAAAACTAAGTAAATGAATGAATGAAACCCTGAAGAAACTGACCTCTTTAAAAGGGTGTGTGTGTTATGTCTCTCTTGGCCGGACTCCCTCACAACAAGTAATTATTTCAACCACGAGAAGTTTTTATCGTCTTCCCTTGTGTTGTCTTCAGCTGTCCTTGAGGTGTTACTAGGTCAAACTTGAGACATATTTTGAGTTGTAACTTTAAGGATGAGGTTGGCTTAGGTATATTCAGGGAATATTTAAAGACAGATTATAGATATGTCCCGATTTAAGTATATTTACGTATAACCTAAGATGATTTTTGCTATACCTTAATTCAAAGTTTAGGTTATTTTTTATATGAACATCAGAGTAATTTTTTTTAAAGTGGTGTTACGTATTGATATTAATTACAGGCGATAATGGAAAACGAATTAATCTTTTCCATCTCCTTAAGTGGGAACTAAAAATTCCATTTAAATACCTACAGTGGAGGCTAATGAAAACAAAATCAGTTATTTTTTTTGTCTCATCAAACTGCCTTTCGAGTTTCCTCCTAATATAGCTCATAAATACAGCTAATATAACGTCAATTATAATATATCCCGTCTATATTATGAGAGCTGGAAATATACCTACAATAATACAAAAATATATCCCTCTTATATAATGAATGGGGTAATTATATAGATGGTTAAAAATCTAAATTAATTATATAGATATACCGAAAACTATAGAAATTTATATATGGCGAATTAAACCCGAATTGGCAGTACCGCTAAGTTAACACAAGTCTACGGTTATCCCCATCAATTGCCACGATAACTAGAATTTTTTTTTTCAAGTTCGTAAAATATTTAAAACAGGGAATTGAAACTTGGGACTAAATGGTTATCCTTTAAATGCTACCAAGATAACACAGATTGATAACACGGCCAAGATAACATGTTTTTTGTTATCTTCGTCTTGTTTACATTTTGGGATAACCAGTCATAGTAAACAATACTTGTGGTGGGGGTATGGTGTCGATAGTGGTAGTGGTGGCAATAAGACATGGTAATGATGATGATGATAGTGGTAGGTATGGTGTCGGTGGTGATGGTAGTATTTTTGGTGCTAGTGAATATGGTATCGATGGTGGTAGTAGTAGTGTTGATGATAGTGGTAGTGATGGTAGTTGCAGGCTAGTACAGAAAGAAAGTATAAGATATCAAACCATCTCCCGGCGGCTTGATTGCTTGTGGTACGAGTTAGTTATCCAATTTAAGACTTCCTACGGCAATAATTTTCAGAATACCTTAAGAGACAATAAATAACTCCAGATGTCTACGTGAAGGTGATAAGATGATATTTTGATAGTTCTAGTGTACAGGAGTTAGTACACTTTCTTCAGGTATGATAGTTTACTACCTGAGGACTCGGTATGTCTATCGATTCAAAATCCCATAGGCTATTCTAGTGTCGACAGTTCAGCCATTTTCCCCACTTGAGTATCTAGAAAGAGAATCACTTAATACTCACTAGTGATTCTTGTAAGTGTCTATAATGTCATTTCCCCACTACATGAGAATCCTGTAGATGTTTATATTATTGTATAAATGAATCTGGTAAAAGTTTAATTCAATGGTAGTGTGTGATACAGGTCCTTTGTAGTCTAATGCCTCACACGACACGACACACTAGGTGAGAGACTCTATATTGTGAATAATCTAAAAACAAAAAAAATGATCAAATCAACATAGGCACAAATATGAAAAAATTACCACTGTAAATAAAAACTCCATACATACTGAATTATTAACCAAACAGAAATAAAAACATCCATACATACAAAAAATGCCCATACATACAGAGTGAATAAAAGCGACAATGCCTTAAAAATGTTCTTATATTAAAAAAAAATCCCAAACAAAAATTATACCTCAGATACAATAATAATAAAAGCAAAAATACCCACGAAAATACTAATACAAACAGAAGACCATCGGCATTATGTAGCATTGAGTTCCATATAGGTAATGTATATAAATTGAGTATATGTATATAAAAGCAAAGACAAAATAGTAAATAACTTTTCCATCACTTTTTATTTATCTATTTATATTTTTTTGTCTATCTGCTTGTATATATCTTTCTATCAACTCATATATCTACTTATATATATATTTATCTATCCAATTATAATTATCTACTTACAACGTAAACAAAAAAGTCACTACGTCATGACTTTTCGGTATTTTCGCTGTTTGTATCCATGACTTGTTTATTTTGTTTTCGTAGTTTACATAATAATTTATCTCAAAAGTTCAGGTAAACAAAAAAAACCTGGAAATAATCGATACACATGGTTTAAAATTATTAACACAGGTACCAGGTGTTTTTAATTAACGTAAGATTAATAGTTATAAGTATTAAGGTTTCTTGTTGGAGTTAAAATATGGTAAATATATGTTAATTAATATAGTTTGTGTAAATGTGTTAGTTAATATAGCTTGTGTTAATTATTATTTTTGGTGTAGTTTGATATATGCAAATTTATATTATTTACTGTTTAATATCCTCATATGTAAATTATGCTTGATATATAATTTAGGATATATGTATAGTGAAACCTCTATTCAACGGACTCTGTGTAGGAATGTCTGTTATATCAAGTGTCCGTTAGATGTGAGGACCGCCATCTAACGGACGACATGGAGAGAACAGTCCGTTAGGTTTCACTGTAAATTCGTCACTTATTACTGTGCCTAGAGCCTTGCTTCACCACTCTAGCAGGTTAAAACATAATAGACTTTTACACTCATATATGACGAAGTATTCTCAAAGTATATAAAACAAATGTTGAAAATATAAAATAATTTCAATGTGAACGTTATCAACTTGTCTCGATTATTATTATTATTATTATTATTATTATTATTATTATTATTATTATTATTATTCGTTAGATAATTAGGAAACTTTAAAGTGTTGAGAAAATTCGTATTATTAAGTGTAATGTCTTGAAAATAGACCTAAATATATATTACAGGTATATATTGTATTAACTAATTCATCATAAAGTATATATATATATATATATATATATATATATATATATATATATATATATATATATATATATATATATATATATATATATATATATATATATATATATATATACATATATATATATATACATATATACTGTAGTCCTGTAGTCCTGTAGTGAATGTCGACTTACGGACCTACAGAATCTCGCTTGGTTTTTACATCATTTGGTCACGTATAATGCATAGTGCATGACAGTGTGTATTCGCTAGCTGTTGTACATGTTTTAATTTTTCATGATATTTCCTGAGGAGTTTTGGATGGCGTCTTGTAAATATTTTCAATGGAGATTAGCCCACCAAAAACATAAAAATAATAGAAAATGAACCGAAAACAAAATCAAGAGTGAGAAATGTTATTTATGTTGTGTTGTCGAAGTAAGAGAAACAATTGAGACCCTGCAATTGTGTGTAAATGAGGCAGAAAGCCAGATCAACAACCTGGGACTTGGTCACAATTTTTGTGATGCCATATGGCAGCAGGGTCTACCATTAGACAACACATTATGCCTCCAATATCTTTCCAGGCGGTAGTACTTGCATGTTTAATGACTGACTTACCTATTTGGTTATATTGTTGGTAATACATAAAATAATAGCGCCTGACGTAATGTAGCTTCTAACATTTGTCTTTGGGTTCATTATTCCCGGTCATATACTGTATATAAGAGTAATGCATGACGTCAAATAACTCACAGCTTTTTTACTATTTTTCACCCATGATGATACATAATATTCGTGCATGACTTCGTGCGGGTTTACAATTTTCCCTCGAGTACATATCACCCGAAGATAAGTGCGTGACGTCGAGTGGTTACACAGCCCCACTCAGATTTAACACCATCTACGCTGACCCTCTGCGTTCTATCGGTGAGCCATGATTTTATCCAATTTAAAACTTTCCCCTCGATATCATGAGCCTTAATTTTTCTCAGAAGCCTCTGATGCGGTACTCTCTCAAATGCTTTGCTAATGTCTAAGTAAATAACATCGTAATTTTCGTCATTATCTACTACCTCGAAGACTTTCCTAAATAGTTGTTACCGAAAGTTTCATATGAATGTAAGGGAATTTATTTTACCCCCAAAATTACACACATTTTTTGTTATGCTGTGCCAGTCAAGAATACATTTACTTCTGTTTTTGGAGAATATTATGGTAAGTCTCGTCTGGTCTATTTTTAGCATATAACATTATTTAAATATTACGCTGCACGGTCAAGGTCTTACAAAAAGAGGGAGGGTAAACTAAGCTGTGTGCAGACAACATTATTAAGTTTTTGCTGTCTGACACATAATGCTCTGTAATTCTGGACTGTGACATCAGTGAGAATTCTAATATTAGGTAAAATATGAAGAAAACATGAAGAACTTTTATGACACCGCAATTATTATCATGTACTAAAATTAATAAAACGAGATTATATAAATTAAAATGTAATTATATTTAAAACTAACTGCTTTTTAGGTCTGCTTTATGTAGATACATAAATATATCTTTTTCATGTTTTCTGTAATCTCTTCGTGTCTATCCCATTATTGCCTGTATTACTCACTCTTTATGTTACCTTTGCCCTTTATTTAGTTTTCATTGTTCTTTGACCATTTAAAACAATAATAACCCTCACTCTCAGTGTGTGTGTGAGGCAGACCTCCAGCTGTACTGTAATGTGTGGCTTCAAACTCAGGAACAAAGTAAACTTCCTTGTTGTTACCACAAAGTTATAACTTGTGACACCGGCGTATGACACACTGGTGTATGAGACAGACAAGTAATTCATAGTTCAATATTTTCCTATAGTCATCTCTGCTGAGTGTAGCCTGGTTTAATTAATCTCTCAAATATATCTCGTTATTCATTTCCAATATAACTCAGGTGTTGCCGTAGATATAAGAAATAAATTATCTACTATATGATCCAATTTCTCCTATGTTAATTTTACGGTGATTGGTGATTTTACTTTAACATATTATATTATGTCCGATTTACATATCTCACTTTTATCAGATACAAATTATATAGGCAGTAAGTACCCTTAGAGACAGGCGCAATATATGCATCCAGAGCCATATAAAAAAACAACAACATTCTAATATAAACATCTCCAGGTGTTAATGTTCTTTAAACATCTAAATAAGTGACATTTCGTGTGTTTACTTGCAATTAAATAACTCAATGTTTTACCTTATTAATTTATACCTGATGTTATTCGCTCT
>NW_024733413.1:0-27073 GCF_018991925.1 Homarus americanus
CTTTGTTATAATCGATCAGGTGGATATGTTATACTCGATCAGGGGACTTTGTTATACTGGACCAGGGGACTTTGTTATAATCGAACAGGGGACTTTGTTATACTCGATCTGGGGACTTTGTTATACTCGTCCAGGGGCTTTGTTATACTCGATTAGGGGACTTTGTTATACTCGATTAGGGGACTTTGTCTTACTCTTTGAGGGCCCTTTGTTATACTCGACCAGGAGACTTTGTTTTGCTCGATCACGGGATATGTTATACTCGGTCAGGGGACTTTGTTATACTCAACCAGAGGACTTTGTTATACTCGATCAGGGGATATGTTATACTCGATCAGGGGACTTTGTTATACTCAACCAGAGGACTTTGTTATACTCGATCAGGGGACTTTGTTATACTCAATAAGGGGACTTTGTTATAGTCGATTAGGGGCATTTGTTATACTCGATGAGGGGGCTTTGTTATACTCGACCAGTGGACTTTGTTATACTCGATCAGGGAACATTGTTATACTCGACCAGGGAACTTTTTTATAATTAATAGGGGACTTTGTTATACTCGATCAGGGGAATTTGTTATACTCAACCAGGGGACTTTTTTATACTTGACCAATGGACTTTGTTATACTCGATGAGGGGTCTTTTTTATACTCGATCTAGGGACTTTGTTATACTGGAGAAGGGGACTTTGTTATACTCAATCAGGGGACTTTTTTATACTCGACCAGAGTACTTTCTTTTACTCGATCAGGGGATGTGTTATACTCGATCAGGGGACATTGTTATACACACCCAGAGGACTTTGTTATACTCGATCAGGGGACTTTGTTATACTCGATAAGGGGACTTTCTTATACTCGAGCAGAGGGCTTTGTTATACTCGATCAGGGGACTTTGTTATACTCGATCAGGAGGCTTTGTTATACTAGATCAGGGGACTTGCTATACTTGACCAGGGGACATAGTTATACACGATCAGGGGACTTTGTTATACTCGACTTGGGGACTTTGTTATACTCGGTCAGGGGACTTTGTTATAATCGATCAGGGGACTTTGCTATGCTCGATCTGGGGACTTTGTTATACTGGGCCTGGAGACTTTGTTATACTCGATCAGGTGGATATGTTATACTCGATAAGGGGACTTTGTTATACTCGTCCAGGGGGCTTTGTTATACTAGGATCAGGGGACTTTGTTATACTCGATTAGGGGACTTTGTCTTTCTCGATCAGGGCCCTTTGTTATACTCGACTGGACTTTTGTTATAATCGAATAGGGACGGTTATACTTGACCAGGGACTTTGTTATACTTGGACCAGGGACTTGATATACCTCGATCAGGGACTTTCTTTTATACCTCGAGCAGGGGGCCTTGTTATACCTTCCGGATCAGGGACTTCGAGCATATACTCGATGAGGAGGCTTTGTTATACTCGATCAGGGGACTTTGCTATACTCGACCAGGGGACTTTGTTATATACGATCAGGGGACTTTGTTATACTCAACCAGGGGACTTTTTTATACTAGACCAATGGACTTTGTTATACTCGATGAGGGGCCTTTGTTATACGCGACCAGGGGACTTTGTTATACTCAATGAGGGGACTTTGTTATACTCGATGAGGAGACTTTGTTATACTCGATCAGGAGGCTTTGTTATACTCGATGAGGGGACTTTTTTATAGTTGACCAATGGACTTTGTTTTACTCGATGAGGGGCCTTTGTTATACTCGATCAGGGACCTTTGTTATACTCGATGAGGGGACTTTGTTATATTCAATTAGGGGACTTTTTTATACTCGACCAGAGGACTTTGTTATACTGGATCAGGGATATGTTATACTCGATCAGGGGACTTTGTTATACTCAACCAGAGGTCTTTGTTATACTCGATTAGGGGCCTTTGTTATACTCGATGAGGGGTGCTTTGTTAAACTTGACCAGGGGTCTTTGTTATACTCGATCAGGGAACATTGTTATACTCGACCAGGGAACTTTTTCATAATTAATCAGGGGACTTTGTCATACTCGATCAGTTGACTTTCCTATATTTGACCAATGGACTTTGCTATACTCGATGAAGGGCTTTTGTTATAAACGATGAGGGGACTTTGTTGTACTCGACCAGGGGACTTTGTTATACTCGATCAGGGGACTTTGTTATACTTGATTAGCGGACTTTGTTATACGCGATCAGGGGACTTTGATATACTCGATCAGCGGAGTTTGTTATACTCTATCAGGGGCCTTTGTTATACTCAATTAGAAAACTTTGTTATTCTCTACCAGGGGCCTTTCTTATACTCAATTAGAAAACTTTGTTATTCTCGACCAGGGGACTTTGTTATACTCGATCAAGGGACTTTGTTATATTCGATAAGGGGAATTTGTTATACTCGATAAGGGGACTTTGTTCGACAGGATCAGGGGACTTTGTTATACTCGACCAGGGGACTTTTTTATACATGACCAATGAACTTTGTTATACTCGATGAGGGGAATTTGTTATACTCGTCCAGGGGGCTTTGTTATACTCGATCAGGGGATTTTGTTATACTCGATCAGAGGACTTTGATATACTCGACCAGGGGACTTTGTTATACTCGATGAGGGCACTTTGTTATACTCGATCAGGGGACTTTGTTATACTCGATCAGGAGGCTTTGTTATACTCGATTAGGGGACTTTGCTATACTCGATCAGGGGACTTTGTTATACTCGATGTGGGGACTTTGTTATACTCGACCAGGGGACTTTTTTATACTTGACCAATGGACTTTGTTATACTCGATGAGGGGCCTTTGTTATACTCGATCTAGGGACTTAGTTATACTCGAGAAGGGGACTTTGTTATATTCAATTAGGGGACTTTTATATACTCAACCAGAGGACTTTGTTATACTCGATCAGGGGATATGTTATACTCGATCAGGGGACCTTGTTATACTCAACCAGAGGACTTTGTTATACTCGATTAGGGGCCTTTGTTATAGTCGATGAGGGGGCTTTGTTAAACTTGACTAGGGGTCTTTGTTATACTCGATCAGGGAACATTGTTATACTCGACCAGGGAACTTTTTTATAATTAATCAGGGGACTTTGTCATACTCGATCAGTTGACTTTCCTATATTTGACCAATGGACTTTGCTCTACTCGACCATGGGACTTTGTTATACTCGATCAGGGGACTTTGTTATAGTCGACCAGAGGACTTTGTTATACTCGATCAGGGGACTTTGTTATACTTGATTAGCGGACTTTGTTATAATCGATCAGGGGACTTTGTTATACTCGCCCATGGGCCTTTGTTATACTCAATTAGAAAACTTTGTTATACTCGACCAGGGGACTTTGTTATACTCGATCAAGGGACTTTGTTATATTCGATAAGGGGAATTTGTTATACTCGATAAGGGGACTTTCTTCGACAGGAACAGGGGACTTTGTTATACTCGACCAGGGGACTTTTTTATACTTGACCAATGGACTTTGTTATACTCGATGAGGGGAATTTGTTATACTCGATGAGGGGAATTTGTTATACTCGTCCAGGGGGCTTTGTTATACTCGATTAGGGTACTTTGTCTTACTCGATCAGAGCCCTTTGCTATACTCGACCAGGGAACTTTATTATACTCGATCAGAGGACTTTGTTAAACTCGACCAGGGGACTTTTATATACTTGACCAATGGACTTTGTTATACTCGATGAGGGGCCTTTGTTATACTCGATTAGAAAACTTTGTGGTACTCGACCAGGGGACTTTGTTATACTCCACCAGGGACTTTGTTATACTCGATCAGGAGATATGTTATACTCGATCAGGGGACTTTGTTATACTCGGTTCAGGGGACTTTGATATACTCAACCAGAGGACTTTGTTATACTCGATCAGGGGACTTTGTTATACTCAATCAGGGGACTTTGTTATACTCGATTAGGGGCCTTTGTTATACTCGATGAGGAGGCTTTGTTATACTCGACCAGGGGACGTTGATATACTCGATCTGGGGACTTTCTTATACTCGAGCAGGGGGCTTTGTTATACTCGATGAGGGGACTTTGTTATACTCGATGAGGAGGCTTTGGTATACTCGATCAGGGGACTTTGCTATAGTCGACCAGGGGACTTTGTTATACACGATCAGGGGACTTTGTTATACTCAACCAGGGGACTTTTTTATACTTGACCTATGGACTTTGTTATACTCGATGAGGGGCCTTTGTTATACTCGATTAGAAAACTTTGTGGTACTCGACCAGGGGACTTTGTTATACTCCACCAGGGACTTTGTTATACTCGATCAGGGGATATGTTATACTCGATCAGGGGACTTTGTTATACTCGGTTCAGGGGATTTTGTTATACTCAACCAGAGGACTTTGTTATACTCGATTAGGGGCCTTTGTTATACTCGATGAGGGGGCTTTGTTATACTCGACTAGGGGACTTCTATATACTCGATCAGGGGACTTTCTTATACTCGAGCAGGGGGCTTTGGTATACTCGATGAGGGGCCTTTGTTATACGCGGCCAGGGACTTTGTTATACTCGATGAGGGGACTTTGTTATACTCGCCCAGAGACCTTTGTTATACTCGGTCAGGGAACTTTGTTATAATCGATCAGGGGACTTTGCCATGCTCGATCTGGGGACTTTGTTATACTGGGCCAGGAGACTTTGTTATACTCGATCAGGTGGATATTTTATACACGATTAGGGGACTTTGTTAAACTCGTCCAGGGGGCTTTGTTTTACTAGGATCAGGGGACTTTGTTGTACTCGATTAGGGGACTTTGTCTTACTCGATCAGGGCCCTTTCTTATACTCGACCAGGGGACTTTGTTATAATCGATTAGGGGACTTTGTTATGCTCGATCTGGGGACTTTGTTATACTGGGCCAGGAGACGTTGTTATACTCGAGAAGGGAATATGTTATACTCGATCAGGGGACTTTGTAATAATTGACCAGGAGACTTTGTTATACTCGACCATGGGACTTTGTTATACTCGATCAGGAGGCTTTGTTATACTCGATCAGGGGTCTTTGCTATGCTCGACCAGTGGACTTTGTTATACTCAATCAGGGGACTTTGTTATACTCGATCAGGGGGCTTTGCCTTACTCGAGAAGGGGACTTTGTTATACTCGATTAGAGGACTTTGTTATACTCGATCAGTGGATATGTTATACTCGATCAGGGGACTTTGTTATACTCGGTTCAGGGAACTTTGTTATACTTGTCCAGTGGGCTTTGTTATACTAGGATCAGGGGACTTTGTTTTACTCGAGCAGAGGACTTTGTCTTACTCGATCAGGGCCCTTTGTTATACTCGATCAGGGGACTTTGTTATAATAAATCAGGGGACATTGTTATGCTCGATCTGGGGACTTTGTTATACTGGGCCAGGATACGTTGTTATACTCGATCAGGGGATATGTTATACTCGATCAGGGGACTTTGTTATACTGGACAAGGGGACTTTGTTATACTCGATCAGGGGACTTTGTTATACTCGATCAGGGGACTTTATTATTCTCGTCCAGGAGGCTTTGTTATACTAGGATCAGGGGATTTTGTTATTCTCGACCAGGGGACTTTGTTATACTCGCCCAGAGGCCTTTGTTATACTCGATCAGGGGACTTTGTTATAATCGATCAGGGTACTTTGTTATGCTCGATCTGGGGACTTTGTTATACTGGGCCAGGAGACTTTGTTATACTCGATCAGGTGGATATGTTATACTCGATCAGGGGACTTTGTTATACTGGACCAGGGGACTTTGTTATTCTCGATCAGGGGACTTTGTTATACTAGACCTGGGGACTTTGTTATACTCGTCCAGGGACTTTGTTATACTCGATTAGGGGACTTTGTCTTACTCGATGAGGGCCCTTTGTTATATTCGACCAGGGGACTTTGTTATGCTCGATCTGGGGACTTTGTTATACTGGGCCAGGAGACGTTGTTTTACTCGATCAGGAGATATGTTATACTTGATCAGGGGACTTTGTTATACTGGTCCAAGGGACTTTGTTAAACTCGACCAGGGGACTTTGTTATACTCGATCAGGAGGCTTTGTTATACTCGATCAGGGGACTTTGCTATACTCGACCAGGGGACTTTGTTATACTCGATTAGGGGACTTTGTTATACTCGACCAGGGGACTTTTTTATACTTGACCAATGGACTTTGTTATACTCGATGAGGGGCCTTTGTTATACTCGATCTAGGGACTTTTTTATACTCTACCAGAGGACTTTGTTTTACTCGATCAGGGGATATGTTATACTCAATCAGAGGTCTTTGTTATACTCAACCAGAGGACTTTGCTATACTCGATCCGGGGATATGTTATACTCGATCAGGGGACTTTGTTATACTCGATCATTAGGGGACTTTGTCTTACTCGATTAGGGCCCTTTGTTATACTCGACCAGGGGACTTTGTTATAATCGATCAGGGGACTTTGTAATAATTGACCAGGGGACTTTGTTATGCTCGACCAGGGGACTTTGTTATACTCGATCAGGAGGCTTTGTTATACTCGATCAGGGGTCTTTGCTATGCTCGATCAGGGGACTTTGTTATACTCGATTAGGGGACTTTGTTATACTCGACCAGGGGACTTTGTTATATTCGATCAGGGGACTTTGCTATGCTCCATCTGGGGACTTTGTTATACTGGGCCAGGAGACGTTGTTATACTCGAGCAGGGGATATGTTATACTCGATCAGGGGACTTTGTTATACTTGACCAGGGGAATTTGTTATACTCGACCAGGGGACTTTGTTATACTCGACCAGAGGCCTTTGTTATACTCGGTCAGGGGACTTTGTTATAATCGATCAAGGGACTTTGTTATGCTCGATCAGGGGACTTTGTCTTACTGGTGAAGGGGACTTTGTTATACTCGATCAGAGGACTTTGTTATACTCGATCAGATGATATGTTATACTCGATCAGGGGACTTTGTTATACTCGATTCAGGGGACTTTGTTATACTTGTCCAGCGGGCTTTGTTATACTAGAATCAGGGGACTTTGTTTTACTCGATCAGGGCCCTTTGTTATACTCGACCAGGGGACTTTGTTATAATAAATCAGGGGACTTTGCTATGCTCGATCTGGGGACTTTGTTATACTGGGCCAGGATACGTTGTTATACTCGATCAGGGGATATGTTATACTCGATAAGGGGACTTTGTTATACTGGACCAGGGGACTTTGTTATACTCGATCAGGGGACTTTGCTATACTCGATCAGGGGACTTTGTTATACTCGTCGAGGAGGCTTTGTTATACTAAGATCAGGGGACTTTGTTATTCTCGACCAGGGAACTTTGTTATTCTCGCCCAGAGTCCTTTGTTATACTCGATCAGGGGACTTTGTTATAATCGATCAGGGGACTTTGTTATGCTCGATCTGGGGACTCTGTTATACTGGGCCAGGAGACTTTGTTATACTCGATCAGGTGGATATGTTATACTCGATCAGGGGACTTTGTTATACTGGTACAGGGGACTTTGTTATACTCGATCAGGGGACTTTGTTATACTCGATCAGGGGACTTTGTTATACCCATACAGGGGCTTTGTTATACTAGGATCAGGGGACTTTGTTATAATCGATCTGGAGACTTTTTTATACTGGGCCAGGAGACGTTGTTTTACTCGATCAGGAGATATGTTATACTTGATCAGGGGACTTTGTTATACTGGTCCAGGGGACTTTGTTATACTCGACCAGGGGACTTTGTTATGCTCGATCAGGAGGCTTTGTTATACTCGATCAGGGGACTTTGCTATACTCGACCAGGGGACTTTTTTATACTTGACCAATGGACTTTGTTATACTCGATGAGGGGCCTTTGTTATACTCGATCTAGGGACTTTGTTATACTCGAGAAGGGGACTTTGTTATACTCGATCAGGGGACTTTTTTATACTCTACCAGAGGACTTTGTTTTACTCGATGAGGGGATATGTTATACTCGATCAGGGGACTTTGTTATACTCAACCAGAGGAATTTGTTATACTCGATCAGGGGACTTTGTTATACTTAATCAGGGGACTTTGTTATACTCGATTAGGGGCCTTTGTTATACTCGATGAGGGGGCTTTGTTATACTCGACCAGGGGACTTTTTTATAATTAATCAGGGGACTTTGTTATACTCGATCAGGGGAATTTATTATACTCGACCAGGGGACTTTTTTATACTTGACCAATGGACTTTGTTATACTCGATGAGGGGCCTTTGTTATACTCGAACTAGGGACTTTGTTATACTGGAGGAGGGGACTTTGTTATACTCGATCAGGGGACTTTTTTATACTCGACCAGAGGGCTTTGTTTTACTCGATCAGGGGATGTGTTATACCCGTTCAGGGGGCATTGTTATACTCACCCAGAGGACTTTGTTATACTCAATCAGAGGACTTTGTTATACTCGACCAGGGGACTTTGTTATACTCGATCAGGGGACTTTCTTATACACGAGCAGGGGGCTTTGTTATACTCGATCAGGGACTTTGTTATACTCGATCAGGAGGCTTTGTTAAATTCGATCAGGGGACTTTTTTATACTTGACCAATGGACTTTGTTTTACTCGATGAGGGGCCTTTGTTATACTCGATCAGGGACCTTTGTTATACTCGATGAGGGGACTTTGTTATACTCGATCAGGGGACTTTGTTATACTCGCTGAGAGGCCTTTGTTATACTCGGTCAGCGGACTTTGTTATAATCGATCAGGGGACTTTGCTATGCTCGATCTGAGGACTTTGTTATACTGGGCCAGGAGACTTTGTTATACTCGATCAGGTGGATATGTTATATTCGATTAGGGAACTTTGTTATACTCGTCCAGGGGGCTTTGTTATACTAGGATCAGGGGACTTTGTTACACTAGATTAGGGGACTTTGTCTTACTCGATCAGGGCCCTTTGTTATACTCGACCAGGGGACTTTGTTATAATCGATCAGGGGACTTTGCTTTGCTCCATCTGGGGACTTTGTTATACTGGGCCAGGAGACGTTGTTATACTCGAGCAGGGGATATGTTATACTCGATCAGGGGACTTTGTTATACTTGACCAGGGGTTTTTGTTATACTCGACCAGGGGACTTTGTTATACTCGATCAGGAGGCTTTGTTATACTCGATCAGGGGTCTTTGCTATGCTCGACCAGGGGACTTTGTTATACTCGATCAGGGGACTTTGTTATACTCGACCAGGGGACTTTTTTATACTCGATTAGAAAACTGTTATACTCGACCAGGGGACTTTGTTATTCTTTACAAGGGACTTTGTTATACTCGATCAGGGGATATGTTATACTCGATCAGGGGACTTTGTTATACTGGGCCAGGGGACTTTTTTATACACGATCAGCGGACTTTGTTATACTGGACCATGGGGCTTTTTTATACTCGATCAGGGGACTTTATTATACTCGATCAGGAGACTTTTGTTATAATCGATCAGGGGACTTTGTTATACTCGACCAGGGGCCTTTGTTATACTCAATCACCGGACTTTGTTATACTCGATCCGGGGACTTTGTTATAATCGACCAGGGGACTTTGTTATACTCGATCAGGGGACTTTGTTATACTAGACCAGGGGACTTTTTTATACTTGACCAATGGACTTTGTTATACTCGATGAGGGGCCTTTGTTATACTTGACCAGGGGCCTTTGTCATACTCGATTAGAAAACTGTTATACTCGACCAGGGGACTTTGTTATACTCCACCAGGGACTTTGTTATACATGATCAGGGGATATGTTATTCTCGATCAGGGTACTTTGTTATACTCGATCAGGGGACTTTGTTATGCTCGATCTGAGGACTTTGTTATACTGGGCCAGGAGACTTTGTTATACTCGATCAGGGGACTTTGTTATACTCGACCAGGGACTTTGTTATACTCGATGAGGGTCCTTTGTTATACTCGATCAGGGGCCTTTGTTATACTAGATCAGGGGACTTTGTTATACTCGATTAGGGGCATTTTTGGACTCGATCAGGGGCCTTTGTTATACTTGATCAAGGGACTTTGTTATACTCGATCAGGGGACTTTGTTATACTCGACCAGGGGACTTTTTTATACTGGACCAATGGACTTTGTTATACTCGATGAGGGGCCTGTGTTATACTCGACCTGGGGACTTTGTTATACTGGACCATGGGACATTGTTATACTTGATCAGGGGAATTTGTTATTCTCGACCAGAGGACTTTGTTATACTCGATCAGGGGATATATTATACTCGATCAGGGGACTTTGTTATACTTGATTAGGGGACTTTGTTATACTCGATCAGGGGACTTTGTTATACTCGATCAGAGGACTTTGTTATAGTCGACCAGGGGCCTTTGTTATACTCAATTAGAAAACTTTTTATACTCGACCAGGGGACTTTGTTATACTCCACCAGGGACTTTGTTATACTCGATCAGGGGATATGTTATACTCGATCAGGGGACTTTGTTATACTCGGTCCAGGGGTCCTTGTTATACTCGTCCAGTGCGCTTTGTTATACTAGGATCATGGGACTTTGTTATGCCCGATCTGGGGACTTTGTTATACTCGTCCAGGGGGCTTTGTTATACTAGGATTAGGAGGCTTTGTTATACTCGTCCAGGGGGCTTTGTTATACTAGGATCAAGGGACTTTGTTATTCTCGACCAGGGGACTTTGTTATACTCGACCAGAGGCCTTTGTTATACTCGGTCAAGGGACTTTTTTATAATTGATCAGGGGACTTTGTTATGCTCGAATTGGGGACTTTGTTATACTGGGCCAGGAGACTGTGTTATACTCGATCAGGGGACTTTGTTATACTCGATCAGGGGATATATATTTACTTGATCACGGGACTTTGTTATACTCGATGAGGAGCCTTTTTTTTACTCGATCAGGGGACTTTGCTATACTCGAGCAGGGGACTTTGTTATACTCGACCAGGGGACATTTTTATACTTGACCAATGGACTTTGTTATACTCAATGAGGGGCCTTTGTCATACTCGATCTAGGGACTTTGTTATACTCGAGAAGGCGACTTTGTTATACTCGATCAGGGGACTTTTTTATACTTGACCAGAGGACTTTGCTATACTCGATCAAGGGATATATTATACTCGATCAGGGGACTTTGTTATACTCAACCAGAGGACTTTGTTATTCTCGGTCAGGGGACTTTGTTATACTCAATCAGGGGACTTTGTTATACTCGATTAGGGGCCTTTGTTATTCTCGATGAGGGGGCTTTGTTATACTCGACCATGGGACTTTGTTATACTCGATCAGGGAACATTGTTATACTCGACCACGGAACTTTTATATAATTAATCAGGGGACTTTGTTATACTCGATCAGGGGAATTTGTTATACTCGACCATGGGACTTTTTTATACTTGACCAATGGACTTTGTTATACTTGATGAGGGACCTTTGTTATACTCAATCAGAGGACTTTGTTATACTTGACCTGGGGACTTTGTTATACTCGATCAGGGGACTTTCTTATACTCGAGCAGGGGGCTTTGTTATACTCGATCAGGAGACTTTGTTATACTCGATCAGGAAGATTTGTTTTATTCGATCAGGGGACTTTGCTATACTCGACCAGGGGACATTGTTATACACGATCAGGGGACATTGTTATACTCGACCAAGGGACTTTTTTATACTTGACCAATGGACTTTGTTATACTCGATGGGGGGCCTTTGTTATACTTGACCAGGGGCCTTTGTTATACTCGATTAGAAAACTGTTATACTCGACCAGGGGACTTTGTTATATTCTACCAGGGACTTTGTTATACTCGATCAGGGGATATGTTATACTCGATTAGGGGACTTTGTTATACTGGGCCAGGTGACATTTTTATACACGATCAGCGGACTTTGTTATACTGGACCATGGGACTTTTTTATACTCGATCAGGGGAATTTGTTATACTCGATAAGGGGACTTTGTTAGACTCGAACAGGGGACTTTGTTATACTCGACCAGGGGACTTTGTTATACTCGATTAGGCGGCTTTGTTATACTCAATCAGGGGACTTTGTTATACTCGATGAGGGGCCTTTGTTATACTCGATCAGGGGCCTTTGTTATACAAGATCAGGGGACTTTGTTATACTCGATTAGGGGCCTTTTTTGGACTCGATCACGGGCCTTTGTTATACTCAATCAGGGGACTTTGTTATACTCGATCAGGGGACATTCTTACACTCGAGCAGGGGGCTTTGTTATACTCGATCAGGGGACTTTGCTATACTCGACAAAGGGGACTTTGTTATGCTCGATTAGGGGACTTTGTTATACTCGACCAGGGGACTTTTTTATACTTGACCAATGGACTTTGTTATACTCGATGAGGGGCCTTTGTTATACTCGATCAGGGGACTTTGTTATACTCGACCAGGAGACTTTGTTATACTCGATCAGGGGACTTTTTTATACTCGACCAGAGGACTTTGTTATACTAGTATCAGGGGACTTTGTTATTCTCGACCATGGGACTTTGTTTTTCTTGATCAGGGCCCTTTGCTATACTCGACCAGGGGTCATTGTTATAATTAATCAGGGTGTAATAGGCCCCTGTCTCATCAACAGAACGTATTATATAAATGGGTCAATACATCTGATATTATATTCAGATTCACCACCCTGTAACTTTCCACTGTCTATGAGTAAGACATGAGATTGACACGTGAGCGGGCAACTTACCCAAGAGGGCGAGACCCATAGCTCAGCATTTCTGTAAGCACGCACTGCGATGCCCCTAAGCTTCAGTAGCTCACCTCAACTCATATCGAAAGGACGTGACCAAACGTTTATCATACATAAAACGCCGTCCCTTTCTCATTCACTCCTAGACAGTGAGACTTACGGTTGATATACACTCAGGAATTATATATACAACCTTTTATAATAAAACAAAGGAACTACCATTTGGGTTTCGTTACTTAAAACCCAAATATAAATATGTGTGAACGGACTGGTTAATTGGACAAGCAGCCGATTCATATAGGTGGCAAGCGGTGTGTACGGATTCTTCAAACTGGTAGTCGTATCATCCGTCTGTGTCTTGTGAAAAACAAGAAACCACACAGCAGTGACGCGTTACATAATCCGAGTGTTTAAAACTATATCCCGTATTGAGACGATATGTAGTGAGCGCTCCTTATCTCTGTCACATACAAATACGTGCAGAATTCGTAATATACAAATATTACAGCCTGTTGGTACATATCCAGATTGAGCCGGTTGAGATAGACTCCACTCAGCATTCCCTAGACATTACAGTGTTGCAGTGTTGAACAACAGTTTCGTAACCTGGAATTCAATTGGTATTTCACTAGCAGCTGAGCAGTATTGTTGTGTCGTCAGCGCGAATTACGAATTCGGGTGTCATCATACAGATCTCCATATATACGTGGACTGTGAAGAATTGGCACACGGCAGTTTTCGCCAGCGAACCAGCACCACCAGTGTGATAACCAATCATAGTTTTCTGATCGCCGGAGGAGGAACTCACCTAAAATCAAGTGGACTCGTCTCTCACCAAAGCAGAAGCGTCTCTCGTTGCCAAGGAAACCAGCAGCGGCGCACGCATCCTAGGAAAAGGCCCCACCCACACTCCACTCAGAACTCTTGAAGGATCACGTTTTCTATACAGACGTACTCTGTATAAATAGGTATTTAAATTACACAATTCTACACACATGAACACGTTCGAGAGATATCTTCACACCGATAGGTTCGTCGGATAGGATTATTTCAATGATAAAGTGTCGAATGTAAGATTAATGTATTGGAATCCTATAATTTACAGTAGTTTGTAAGTGTCTGTCTACTTATTGATAGTTTAATAATTAACTACAAAACATATTCATTTGTCTTGTAAATGAGAGGCAAGTGATCTACTTACTGTTAAGTATTCATTGACCCAAGGGGGCTAATAGATAATTTCTAAGTTTCCCATGTCTAATGTAGATGAAATCGAACGCCTAGCGCAACTATTTGCTGATAACCAGCTCATCAATGATCAAGCCCAGACTGACATAGATTTTGAGTATGGAACACAGTTAAATGAGTCGGTAGGAAGTAGTGAGAAAGTTATAGACGAATCATTTGACGACTTAAACCGTCGTACCCTACGGTCTGGTAATCACTATAGTACCTCACCTAAGTATACTAAAGCAGTTACCCCTGTTACAGGTGATAGTGTGTCTGTTGCTAAATCGGTAACAACCTTATTAACCCAGCCTTCTGTTAAGAGTAAGAATACTAACTTGCTTAATAACACTAAAATGGCATCTTCTAACCCTCACACCATTACTAATACCACACCTAAAGCTGATAATGTTATTAATATCATGCAGCGCGGCGATTATGTTCGAAATTTCACGGGACAAGACGATTATAGGGTCGCACATTTTATTCGTGCATGTGAAGATAGCATGCGCAATAGTTACATAACGACTGACGAAGATAAGAAAGCATATGTACGTTCCCATATAACGCAGGGTTCCTATGCAGGCAGTCGTTTAAATGCGTTTGGTTTACAAAGCCCTGACTATGAAAAGTTCAAGCGAACGCTAATTGGGATTTTTGGGGGTAGGTCACAGCTGGGCCAACTGCAATGGATCTTCAGATGGTTGGATCGCTGTATTCCAGGTATACGAAACGAAACACCCGTTGACGCTGTTGACATCGCGGGCCAGGTTCGCCAGGACATGCAAGCGACCTTCCGGTCATCAGGCTGGTACAACTCACGGGGTGATATGCCGCCAGAAAATGTGGAAACATTGATAGAACTAATAAGTTTTCTTCTTTCCGTCCGTGTTCCCTTATATAGCCGGGCACAGGAAGTACAGTATGAACCACCCTTGGATATGGTGGAATACGCAAACAAGCTCTGTCCCCAGGCTACGGGCCCCTTACTGGCGCAACCCTCAGTGACGTCACCACAACCCCAGCAGTCTCAGATGCCTCAGATGCTTCACTCCCAGACTCCTTACGCGACACACTTAGCTCCGATCGCTCCTCCCCGCCTAACATATAAACAGAAAACATCGTTACGATGCGCACATTGTAATAAACGTGGCCACGTAATGGAAGATTGTTTTCAGCTCCGAGGTAATAGTGCAAATAAAGCCACACCCGGTGCAAAGCCATTCTCAAGGTCAAACAGAGAGGTAGCAAAAGCAGCACCTCCTCCTCCTACCCAGACAGCGCGCAAATGGTGCGCTCTTCACAAATCGACATCTCATAGTTCACATGAGTGCGATATACTAATAAAAGCTAGGGGAGTGGACCTAAGTGAAACGGAGGTGTCGTATAGGCGCAAGCAGAAACGTCCCCAGGACAAGTCATCGGGGGAAGACCAGCGCACACTACAGCAAGGAGAGGGATAGATAGGGTAATTCCCGCCCCTCCTCACAGCACTTCTATAGCGGCCTCATTAATAGCGGCGCTTAGAAAAGTGGAAGTGTTGTCAGTACCGGTGAGCGTGGATAATACCAGATTGGCTCTTGATATAGACACTGGTGCTTGCGCTAATGTATTGGCCTTGACATCATATCACGAGTTACAACGTAAATTCCCTCACCGCAAATTCAAATGGAGGCCTAGTAACGCTGAGCTCGAAGGAGTTTCAGGTACTCAGCTGAGCATCAAAGGAATGGTGACGTTACCACTCAGATTCTCAAGACGTGGTACGCCCTTCTACGCGGACTTTTATATAGTTCAGCAGTTCAATTAGCCAGCTGACGGGTTACTTGGTCTACCAACTCTTCGAAAGAACATGATAGATGTTCATCCACGTAATAATAGTGTTACGTTTAAAGGTGTTTCCTACACAGCAATGAGTCATTCTGAACCTATGCTCACCGCTAGGACGAAAGTGTTGTCTACCAATCCTATTAAAAGGAAGGCGGATCATGCGTCAGAGATACATCTCGACCTCAACCACACACCTTCCCAGCGTGATTACAGCAGCAAGAGTTGGAAGATAGTACCTGCAATGTTGAAGAGTACTCTCCATTACCAGAATGAGGAATTCACCAACGCAAAAATCCTGTGAGCTAAAGTGAACATTAGTTTCTGCAAATGATTCGTTCACTGCCCAGGGTGTGACAGGACGTGACTGCAGTTGTTGTGACTGCTCATCAATCAACATCCTGTCAACAAAATTCTTTCGTATGGCGTGAACAACCCCCAGTTACCAGCACCCAGCACCCACCCTAGTGATGATGACACATCCGGTCTGAGAGATGGTCTCAGCATTCTGAGGTATGGTGTTGTGGATGACGTTGTGTAACAATTAGCGGCGGTTTGCTGTACTCAGGATTTTTGTGAGCATTGACCCAATCACCGGACCTTGGAATCAGCTGTGTCTACTGTGGTACACACACACACACAAGTCTACGGGATTGCGGGAGCAATTTCACATTATCAAGAAATTAAAGAAAGGATGTTATGTGTGTGATTTTCTAGATATCACAGCAATGTCGAAGTGCAACCAAATAAATTCCTAATTCGAGGTATTGTTGCGAATTGTCAACAGACTCGACTGGCCAGGATAGATCAAATAGCACCACATGTCAAGGTGATCGATCATCCTCAGGGCAAGACACGCCTGTTAGAGCTGCTTGCCGACTACAGGACTAGTAGCCTGGCCAGGGGAAACGCTAGGTCAGACAGATTTAACATCCCATCATATAGCGTTAAAGGAAGGAACCAACCCTATTTACGTACCAGCTTATAGACTACCTCATAGCCAGCGCGCTGTAGTGCAAGATATGGTACAGGGTATGTTAGATGAGAATGTCATTAGACACTCAAAATCCCCCTTTAATAGCCCATTATTCCTCGTCCCGAAAAAGGATGGTGGATGGCGCCCTGTCATAGATTTCAGGCGCGTAAATAATCAAACAATCCCTGATAGGTACCCAATGCCTATCTTGAGTGACATATTGCAATCCTTAGGCAAGGATAATGCGGTATTTAGCAACTTAGAATTGCTTAGTGGGTATTGGCAAATACCACTCGATGAAAAATCACGAGAAATCACGGCATTTAGCACGCCTCTAGGCCACTTTGAGTTTCTACGAATGCCATTTGGTCTCAGAAATGCCCCACTAACATTTCAAAGAATGATCAACACCCTGTTTGCCGGACTAATTGGTAACACAGTCTGCGCTTATTTGGATGATCTAATAGTAGTCAGTAAGGACGTCGATTCCCATCTGATAAAACTGCGTGAAGTTTTGGCCAAACTTTCCACAGCAGGACTCAAAATAAAACTCTCAAAGTGCGAGTTTTTAAAATCCAGAATCCATTTCCTTGGTCATGTAGTTGACGGTGAGGGCATACACACAGTTAATGATAAAGTCAAAGCTGTATCTCAGTTCCCGCGTCCTACCTCAAATGATCATGTGCGTAGCCTTCTCGGATTATCTGGTTATAATCGTTCCTTTATCAAGGACTATGCAACATTAGCATCGCCCCGAACGAGGTTGCTCAAAAAAAAGATGCAGTGTTTATATAGGATGCTGAACACGAGGAAAGTTTTACGGCATTGAAGACAGCGCTAACCAATGCCCCGGTTCTAGCATTCCCAGACTACACTCAACCTTTCACTCTCTGTACTGACGCTCCCGGAATTGGAGTCGGAGCAGTGCTCATGCAAGAGGACACGCGTGGGAAGTTTAGAGTGATAGCATTTGCAAGTCGCAAACTAATCGATGCTGAAACACGTTATTCGGCGACGCATTTAGAAACGTTAGCCGTTGTGTGGGCACTTAAGAAGTTCAAAGACATTATCTTTGGCTACAAGATAACTGTTTTTACTGATCATGCGGCAGTCACCGAACTGTTCCATGGCAGAAACTTATCAGGCAGATTAGCACGCTGGTATCTGACAATTCAAGAGTTTGACCCCGAATTTAGGTATTTACCTGGGAGGGCGAAAGTTGTCGCCGACGCTCTGTCAAGAAATATAGCACCAGTAATGCCTGTATCAACATTCACTCTTTCGCAGCTGGAAGATGAGCAACGACGCGACCCATATTGGTCAGCTGTTATTTTTGCTCTCGAATCGGGCGAGGATGTTAAACTCCCCAAGTTATTTCTTCCCTTAAGTCAGTTTGAATTACGACATAACATACTCAATAGGACGAGAAAATCTCCTGAGGGTAATGTGTCTCAAATAGTCGTACCTGACACGTTGCGCAAAGCAGTAATGACATTGTTCCACGATGTCCCACAAGCAGGTCACCAAGGTCGTGATAAATGCTTAGCGGATTTACGAAAGAAGTATTTCTGGAACACTATGAAGAAAGACATAGAATTACACATAGCTAATTGTTTGGCAGGTGCTCAACATAAAAGATCAACAGGATCACCTGCCCCGATTCTACAATATCCTACACCAGACCGTCCGTTTGACACAGTCGCTGTTGATGTGTTACAACTCCCAATGGGTCATCAGGGATCAGGATACGTCTTAGTGTGTGTGGATCATTTTTCCAGGTTCGTGGTCTTGGTCCCACTAAAAAGCAAAACGGCCGAAGCAGTAGCCTATGCATTAGTGATGAATCTCATATGTCCATATACTACGCCTAAAGTTCTACTCTCTGATAATGGAACAGAGTTCAAGAATGAGCTAATAGAGCATATATGTTTACAATATGGAATTAAACAAACTTTGTGACAGCTTATCATCCACAGGCTAATGGCCTTGTTGAAAGAACCAATCGTAAAATCCTAGAAATACTGCGTCCAATCGTTAATGGTTTTCAATACGCATGGGAGGATTGGTTACCGCAGGTTGCAGCGTCGATTAATGGGTCAGTTAATAGCTCTACGGGCAAAACACCCTACTATATTGTCTATGGCACAGATAAACGTCTGCCTTACGACATCCTTACAGAGGCGCCATACCCGGTATATAATACGGATGATTTTGCGGCAAAACAAATTCATGTCTTTACAGAAATTCATAACCAAGTACGATCACAGCTAGCGGCGTCACGCGCCGAAATGATCATCAAACAACATAAACATGCTAAACCTATCGCACTGAACGTTGGGGACGCTGTTATGTTACAGGTACCTGAAAGGAACTCCAAACTTTCGGCGAAATTTTCTGGTCCATTCCGCATAATCTCAAAAGAAGCAGGCAACAAATTCAAAATATGGAAGCCTAATGCACAGATCGCAGATGTCGTGCACGCGGATCGTCTGAAGAAGACCCAGATAAATGTCTTACCTCAAGTTGATGATAATGTGATTGATACATCCTTACAGACTGTTCAGAAGCAAAATGTCCCAAATGACTATTGTATGAAACTACGTTCTGCGAGTAGAAGTTAACTCGTACATTCGCGTCAGATGGAAAACGTCGACGGCCAACTACAATCAGCATTGGACATTCTTCATGGTCTCAGCACAGCTTCGATGAATTCGATAATAGTTTCATGAACGTTGTCGTTCAAGCTGTATCTCAACAGGATCGTGTTATTTCTCAAACCTTTCACGCGATTACTGCTCTAGAATCAAAGGTTAATGCAATCATAATGGAGTCTAACCAAGTTTCGAGGATTGTTACTAGGTTACAGAAAGCAATCCCGACGTTAGAATGGCTCCTTTACTTCACAGAATATTTGCATGCTGCTGAAATTTCAGTTCATAAAATTGTAACCTCTAAAAATGAACTAATAGACAGCATTGTAGATGCCGGGATAGGACGTGTGGACGCGAAGCTTGTGCCTGTGTAGACGCTTCTTGAAGCTTTAAAAATAGCCAAGTTGCAGTATCATTTAACTCCGATTTTCAATGACAATGAGGTTCAATATCATTACCCACTGTTGGAGTCAACCCTCACGCACAATGCAATTCTGATCCACATTCCTATGCGAGGGCAACATGAGTTTAATGCATGGCATTTAGAACCCTTCCCCTGGTTTGTGAACGACACACTGTAGACCCTAGATAGGCCTAAAGAACTTTTCTTAGTAGATGAAGAATATTCATTGTTATCAATAGAGGATTCTGAGGTACTGTCACGGTGTAAGTCGTCTTATCTACACCTACACGTATGTCCAGCCTACATTGTTTGCATTTATTCCTGCTGCAGATGGAATATGTGAATTGGCAGTCATACAACCAAATGTACGCACAGCGTTAGCGCAATGCAGTTATAGGCCAGTTAGTCTAAAGACTGTGTTCCACGCTCACCTTCACAATGTGCAGTATTTGTTCTTTCCAAATCTCACTACTGTAATTTTAAAATGCCGAAATGGTGTTAAGCAGCTAGTTGTGAAAGGGCATTACAAGGCTCCTGATTACTGTGAAATCACTTGTAGTACATTACGGACCTTGCCTACTCATCAGCATTTTGCGTTAAATCGAAAACTCAAGTCTGCTTTAATTCCACTTCCTGTAATGAATTTCACTATCAAGGATATTCAAATAGTATCAGAGAAATTAAAAGTGTTAGCTTTCTTGAACGAGACACATTTTGCTGATTTGAATAATAACTTGCCATTTTACCTGTCACGGGAATTTGCACTACCAAGTCTTACGATTCCCTCTATTCTGTTAATTCTGGCAATAATGTTCCTGTTCTGTTATTACCGGGCAGTATCATCCAAATTCAACATTGTTCATAACATACTAACCCGTACGACACAAAAGTCTAGGTCCCCTGTAGTAGAGAATACCCCTACAGTAATTTCCCCAGCTTAGTGTCTACATATCTGTTTATAACATGGTTAGGGTTGTCTAGGATGTACTGTACTCTGTGAGTTATTTAGGCCTCACGGAGCTCGGCTGGTAGGTGACCGAGCGATGTAATAGGCCCCTGTCTCATCAACAGAACGTATTATATAAATGGGTCAATACATCTGATATTATATTCAGATTCACCACCCTGTAACTTTCCACTGTCTATGAGTAAGACATGAGATTGACACGTGAGCGGGCAACTTACCCAAGAGGGCGAGACCCATAGCTCAGCATTTCTGTAAGCACGCACTGCGATGCCCCTAAGCTTCAGTAGCTCACCTCAACTCATATCGAAAGGACGTGACCAAACGTTTATCATACATAAAACGCCGTCCCTTTCTCATTCACTCCTAGACAGTGAGACTTACGGTTGATATACACTCAGGAATTATATATACAACCTTTTATAATAAAACAAAGGAACTACCATTTGGGTTTCGTTACTTAAAACCCAAATATAAATATGTGTGAACGGACTGGTTAATTGGACAAGCAGCCGATTCAAGGGGACTTTGTTATGCTCGATATGGGGACTTTGTTATACTGGGCCAGGGGACTTTTTTATTCTCGATCAGCGGACTTTGTTATACTGGACCATGGGACTTTTTTATACTCGATCAGGGGACTTTATTATACTCGATCAGGGGACTTTTGTTATACTCGATCAGGGGCCTTTGTTATACTCGACCAGGGGCCTTTGTTATACTCGATCACCGGACTTTGTTATACTCGATAAGGGGACTTTGTTATACTCGATAAGGGGAATTTGTTATACTAGATAAGAGGACTTTGTTAGACTCGAACAGGGGACTTTGTTATACTCGACCAGGGGACTTTGTTATACTCGATTAGGCGGCTTTGTCATACTCAATCAGGGGACTTTGTTATATCTCGATGAGGGGCCTTTGTTATACTCGATCAGGGGCCTTTGTTATACTAGATCAGGGGACTTTGTTATACTCGATTAAAGACCTTTTTTCGACTCGATCACGGGCCTTTGTTATACTCAATCAGGGGACTTTGTTATACTCGATGAGGGGCCTTTGTTATACTCGATCAGGGGACTTTGCTATAATCGACCAGGGGACTTTGTTATACACGATCAGGGGACTTTGATATACTAGACCAGGGGACTTTTTATACTTGACCAATGGACTTTGTTATACTCGATGAGGGGCCTTTGCTATACTTGACCAGGGGCCATTGTTATACTCGATTAGAAAACTGTTATACTCGACCAGGGGACTTTGTTTTCTCCACCAGGGACTTTGTTATACTCGATCACGGGATATGTTATACTCGATCAGGAGACTTTGTTATACTCAGTTCAGGGGACTTTGTTATACTCGTCTAGTCGGCTTTGTTATACTAGGATCAGGGGACTTTGTTATAATCGATCAGAGGACTTTGTCTTACTCGATCAGGGCCCTTTGTTATACTCGACCAGGGGACTTTGTTATACTCGATCAGGGGACTTTGTTATACTCGTCCATGGGGCTTTGTTATACTCGACTATGGGACTTTGTTATAATCGATCAGGGGACTTTCTATGCTCGATATGGGGACTTTGTTATACTGGGCCAGGGGACTTTTTATACTCGATCAGCGGACTTTGTTATACTGGACCAGGGGACTTTTTTATACTTGATCAGGGGACTTTGTTATACTCGATCAGGGGACTTTTGTTATACTCGATCTAGGGACTTTGTTATATTCGACCAGGGGCCTTTTTTATGCTCGATCACCGGACTTTGTTATACTCGATAAGGGGACTTTGTTATACTCGTCCAGGGGGCTTTGTTATACTCTATCAGGGGACTTTGTTATACTCGATCAGGGGACTTTGTTATACTCGACCAGGGACTTTGTTATACTTGATGAGGGGCCTTTGTTATACTCGATCAGGGGCCTTTGTTATACTAGATCCGGGGCCTTTGTTATACTCGATCAGGGGATTTTGTTATACTCGATTAGGGGACTTTCTTATACTCGAGCAGGGGGATTTGTTATACTCGATCAGGGGACTTTGTTATACTCGATCAGGAGGCTTTGTTATACTCGATCAGGGGACTTTGCTATACTCGACCAGGGGACTTTGTTATACTGGATCAGGGGACTTTGTTATACTCGACCAGGGGACTTTTTTATACTTGACCAATGGACTTTGTTATACTCGATGAGTGGCCTGTGTTATACTCGATCTGGGGACTTTGTTATACTGGACCAGGGGACTTTGTTATACTCGATCAGGGGACTTTGTTATTCTCGACCAGAGGACTTTGTTATACTCGATCAGGGGATATATTATACTCGATCAGGGGACTTTGTTATACTTGATTAGGGGACTTTGTTATACTCGATCAGGGGACTTTGTTATACTCGATTAGAGGACTTTGTTATAGTCGACCAGGGGCCTTTGTTATACTCGATTAGAAAACTTTTTATACTCGACCAGGGGACTTTGTTATACTCCACAAGGGACTTTGTTATACTCGATCAGGGGATATGTTATACTCGTCCAGTGCGCTTTGTTATACTAGGATCAGGGGACTTTGTTATGCTCGATCTGGGGACTTTGTTATACTTGTCCAGGGGGCTTTTTTATACTAGGATCAGGAGAGATTGTTATACTCGTCCATGGGGGCTTTGTTATACTAGGATAAGGGGACTTTGTTATTCTCGACCAGGCGACTTTGTTATACTCGACAAGAGGCTATTGCTATACTCGGTCAGGGGACTTTGTTATAATCGATCAGGGGACTTTGTTATGCTCGATCAGGTGACTTTGTTATACTGGGCCAGGAGACTTTGTTATACTCGATCAGGGGATATGTTATACTCGATCAGGGGACTTTGTTATACTGGACCAGGGGACTTTGTTATACACGATCAGGGGACTTTGTTATACTCGATCAGGGGACTTTGTTATACTCGACCAGGGGGTTTTGTTATACTAGGATCAGGGGACTTTGTTATACTCGATTAGGGGACTTTGTCCTACTCGATCTGGGCCCTTTGTTATACTCGACCAGGGGACTTTGTTATACTGGGCCAAGAGACGTTGTTATACTCGATCAGGGGATATGTTATACTCGATCAAGGGACTTTGTTATACTGGACCAGTGGACTTTGTTATACTCGATCAGGGGATTTTGTTATACTCGATCAGGGGACTTTGTTATATTCGATCTGGGGACTTTGTTATACTGGGCCGGGAGACGTTTTTATACTCGAGCAGGGGATATGTTATACTCGATCATGGGACTTTGTTATACTGGACCAGTGGACTTTGTTATACTCGTTGAGGGGCCTTTGTTATACTCGATCAAAGGCCTTTGTTATACTAGATCAGGGGACTTTGTTATACTCGATTAGGGGCCTTTTTTGGACTCGATCACGGGCCTTTGTTATACTCGATAAGGGGAATTTGTTATACTCGATAAGGGGAATTTGTTATACTCGATAAGAGGACTTTGTTAGACTCGAACAGGGGACTTTGTTATACTCGACCAGGGGACTTTGTTATACTCAATCAGGGAACTTTGTTATACTCGACCAGGGGACTTTGTTATACTCGATCAGGGGACTTTCTTATACTCGAGTAGGGGGCATTGTTATACTTGATCAGGGGACTTTGTTATACTCGATGAGGAGGCTTTGTTATACTCGATCAGGGGACTTTATTATACTCGATCAGGGGACTTTGTTATACTCGTCCAGGGGACTTTCTTATATTCGAGCAGAGGGCTTTGTTATACTCGACCAGGGGACTTTTTTATACTTGACCAATGGACTTTGTTTTACTCGACGAGGGGCCTTTGTTATACTCGATTAGGGGCCTTTGTTATACTCGATCCGGGGACTTTCTTATACTCGAGCAGGGGGCTTTGTTATACTCGATTAGGGGACTTTGTTATACTCGATCAGGAGGCTTTGTTATACTCGATCAGGGGACTTTGCTATACTCGACCAGGGGACTTTTTTATACTTGACCAATGGACTTTGTTATACTCGATGAGGGGCCTTTGTTATACTCGATCAGGGGCCTTTGTTATACTCGATCAGGGGACTTTGTTATACTCGATCAGGGGACTTTCTTATATTCGAGCAGAGGGCTTTGTTATACTCGATCAGGGGACTTTGTTATACTCGACCAGGGGACATTTTTATACTTGACCAATGGACTTTGTTATACTCGATCAGGGGACTTTGTTATACTCAATCAGGGAACTTTGTTATACTCGACCAGGGGACTTTGTTATACTCGATCAGGGGACTTTCTTATACTCGAGTAGGGGGCTTTGTTATACTTGATAAGGGGACTTTGTTATACTCGATGAGGAGGCTTTGTTATACTCGATCAGGGGACTTTATTATACTCGATCAGGGGACTTTGTTATACTCGTCCAGGGGACTTTCTTTTATTCGAGCAGAGGGCTTTGTTATACTCGACCAGGGGACTTTTTTATACTTGACCAATGGACTTTGTTTTACTCGACGAGGGCCTTTGTTATACTCGATTAGGGGCCTTTGTTATACTCGATCCGGGGACTTTCTTATACTCGAGCAGGGGGCTTTGTTATACTCGATTAGGGGACTTTGTTATACTCGATCAGGAGGCTTTGTTATACTCGATCAGGGGACTTTGCTATACTCGACCAGGGGACATTGTTATACACGATCAGGGGACTTTGTTATACTCGACCAGGGGACTTTTTTATACTTGACCAATGGACTTTGTTATACTCGATGAGGGGCCTTTGTTATACTCGATCTAGGGACTTTGTTATACTCGATCAGGGGACTTTTTTATACTCGATCAAGGGACTTTGTTATACTCAACCAGAGGACTTTGTTATACTCGGTCAGGGGACTTTGTTATACTCAATCAGGGGACTTTGTTATACTCGATTAGGGGCCTTTGTTATACTCGATGAGGGGGCTTTGTTATACTCGACCAGGGGACTTTGTTATACTCGATCAGGGAACATTGTTATACTCGACCACGGAACTTTTTTATAATTAATCAGGGTACTTTGTTATACTCGATCAGGGGAATTTGTTATACTCGACCATGGGACTTTTTTATACTTGACCAATGGGCTTTGTTATACTCGATGACGGACCTTTGTTATACTCGATCTAGGGACTTTGTTATACTCGAGAAGGGGACTTTGTTATACTTGATCAGGGGACTTTTTTATACTCGACCAGAGGACTTAGTTTTACTCGATCAGGGGATGTGTTATACTCGATCAGGGGACATTGTTATACTCACCCAGAGGACTTTGTTATACTCGATTAGGGGACTTTGTTATACTCAATCAGGGGACTTTGTTATACTCGACCAGGGGACTTTGTTATACTCGATCAGGGGACTTTCTTATACTCGAGCAGGGGGCTTTGTTATACTCGATCAAGGGACTTTGTTATACTCGACCAGGGGACATTGTTATACACGATCAGGGAACATTGTTATACTCGACCAAGGGACTTTTTTATACTTGACCAATAGACTTTGTTATACTCGATGAGGGGCCTTTGTTATACTTGACCAGGGGCCTTTGTTATACTCGATTAGAAAACTGTTATACTCGACCAGGGGACTTTGTTATACTCTACATGGGACTTTGTTATACTCGATCAGGGGATATGTTATACTCGATCAGGGGACTTTGTTATAGTGGGCCAGGGGACTTTTTTATACACGATCAGCGGACTTTGTTATACTGGACCATGGGACTTTTTTATACTCGATCAGGGGACTTTATTATACTCGACCAGGGGCCTTTGTTATACTCGATCACCGGACTTTGTTATACTCGATCCGGGGACTTTGCTATAATCGACCAGGGGACTTTGTTATACTCGATCAGGGGACTTTGTTATGCTAGACCAGGGGACTTTTTTATACTTGACCAATGGACTTTGTTATACTCGATGAGGGGAATTTGTTATACTTGACCAGAGGCCTTTGTTATACTCGATTAGAAAACTGTTATACTCGACCAGGGGACTTTGTTATACTCCACCAGGGACTTTGTTATACTCGATCAGGGGATATGTTATACTCGATCAGGGTACTTTGTTATACTCGATCAGGAGACTTTGTTATACTCGATCAGGGGACTTTGTTATACTCGACCAGGGACTTTGTTATACTCGATGAGGGGCCTTTGTTATACTCGATCAGGGGCGTTTGTTATACTAGATCAGGGGACTTTGTTATACTCGATTAGGG
>NW_024733414.1:7500-17796 GCF_018991925.1 Homarus americanus
AGGGTGAGGGTGCAAGGAGTGGTAGGTTGAGGATGTAGGGAGTGGTAGGGTGAGGGTGTAGGGAGTGGTAGGGTGAGGGTGTAGGGAGTGGTAGGGTGAGGGTGTAGGGAGTTGTAGGGTGAGGGTGTAGGGAGTGGTAGGGTCTAGGGAGTGGTAGGGTGAGGGTGTAGGGAGTGGTAGGGTCTAGGGTGTGGTAGGGTGAGGGTGTAGGGAGTGGTAGTTTGAGGGTGTAAGGAGTGGTAGGGTGAGGGTGTAAGGAGTAGTAGGGTGAGGGTGTAGGGAGTGGTAGGGTGAGGGTGTTGGGAGTGCTAGGGTGAGGGTGTAGAGAGTGGTAGAAGATTGAGGTGTTTAGGGGTGCTAGAATTGGGGGTGTAGGGAATTGAGCCAGGGTGATGGTATAGGGGTGGTAGAGATTGATGGTGTACAGGTGGTAGGGTGTAGGGAGTGGTAAGGTGGGGTGCAGGGGAGTGGAAAGGGTGAGGGGTGTAGGGAGTGTGAGGGTGTAAGGGAGTGGTAGGAGTGAGGGTGCTGGGAGTGGAAAGGGTGAGGGTGTGGGGAGTGGTAGGGGTGAGGGGGTGTAGGGGTGGTAGGGTGAAGGTGTGGGGAGTGGTAGGGTGAGGGTATAGGGTGGTAGGTTGAGGGTGTAGGGTGGTAGGGGTGTGGGGGTAGGGAGTGTGGGGCGAAGGTGTGAGGGAGTGGTGGGGTGGGGGTGTTGGGGTGCTAGGGCCCAGGGTATAGGGAGTGGTGGGGTGATGGTGTGGGGTGGTGGGGTGTGGGGTGGTGGGTGGGGGTGCAGGGGTGGAAAGGGTGGGGGAGTGGGTGGGGTGTGAGGGGTGTGAGGTGGTGGGGTGTGGGGTGGGTAGGGTGAGGTATATAGGGAGTAGTAGGTGAGGCTGTAAAGTGGTAGGGTGAAGGTGAGGGGAGTGGTGGTGAGTGTGGGAGTGGTTGGGTGAGGAGTGTGAGGTGGTATTGTGAGGGGTGTGGGGAGTGCTAGGGTGAGGTGTAGGGAGTGGTAGGGTGAGGGTGTGGGGAGGTGGTTGGGTGAGAGTGTAGGGAGTGGTGTGTGAGGTGTGGGGAGTGCTAAGGTGAGATGTGGGGTGCTAGGGTGAAAGTGTATGATTGTAGGGTGAGGGTGTAGGGAGTGGCAGGGTGAGGGTGTATGGAGTGGTTGGGTGAGGGTGTAGGGAGTGGTAGGGCGTGGGTGTAGAGAGTGGTAGGGTGAGGGTGTTGGGAGTGCTAGGGTGAGGGTATAGGGAGTGGTAGGGTGAAGGTGTTGGGAGTGGTAGGGTGTAGGGAGTGTTAGGGTGAGGGTGTAGGGAGTGGAAAGGGTGTGGGTGTAGGGAGTGGTAGGGTGAGGGTGTTGGGAGTGCTAGGGTGAGGTTGTAGGAACAGGTAGGGTGAGGGTGTAGGGAGTGGTAGGGTGAGGGTGTAGGGAGTGGTCGGGTGAGGGTGTTGGGAGTGCTAGGGTGAGGGTGTAGGGAGTGGTAGGGTGAGGGTATAGGGAGTGGTAGGGTGAAGGTGTTGGGAGTGGTAGGGTGTAGGGATTGATTTTGATTTTGCCGCTTGCAGCGGCTACTTTATTGTGCACACCACACTCATCCTGTGAGCGGTAGCGCAAAAGGATTACAGAGTAGGGTTTACAAAGGGTCATAATAATTAACCCCGGTTGTCAGGATATTATGGCACCGAAAGTTACACAGTATTTCATTTACATTATTTGTTTAGTTCTATACATAAAGGGTAACTTATTCACAAATGCGTGAGAACAGGCGTGTGAGGCAGTATGTCTGGCCTCACACTTTGTTATTCACATTTACGTGGGAAGTATTCAAGCACATTGCGTATTTGGTTCTGTACATGAGAACTGATATAGTTACTGAGTGCAAAAAAGTGGATACAATCTTAATATGTCGGCTATCTTGCCATTAGAGATGAAGTGTTGTGCCATTTCACACACAGTGTGCTTGGACCTGTCCCTAAAAGGTTCTATCTTCACACAGTCGAGGACGTAGTGTTCAAGTGTGTGGCCATATGTATGGCCACACACTTTACATTTAGTTTTGTTTACATCTGCTTGAGGAACATACTGCCAAAGGTACTTATATCCTAACCTTAATCTAGCGGTTACAACATCTTGTAATCTAGTGATCTTGTTACTTGCTCCATATACATGTTTCACTTGATACATCTCATCATGGTAACCTATGGATCGACTAGTGCCTGTTTGCACTTGTCTACTTGCGTCAAACTCATCAATAAGTTCTTTCCTAATTACAGTTTTAAGGGTTCTTTTTGACAGACCCAAATTGTATTCAACGGTGTCTTTGTTAGACGCGAGTTTGGCGAGGGCATCAACTCTGTCATGTTTTATGAGGCCTATGTGAGAGGGGATCCACAACAGTTTGACCCTGACACCCCGGTCAACAAGGCACGCATATTTGTGTCTGGCTTCAGAGACAAGATCGTGACAACCTGAGTCGAGGGTGCCAAGGGCAAGTAGTGAGGATAGAGAGTCAGTGATGATGAGACTGTCAGTAACAGTGGTTTCAATGAATTTAATAGCTGTGAGTATGGCAACTAATTCAGTTTGTAGAGTGGATGCCCAGTTGTTAATTCTAACTCCTTTCTCAATTATATTACCGTCAGGTTGAGTCACAACAATAGCACTTCCAGCCCTCCCACAGGCGGTGTTTAGAGATCCATCAGTGTAGATGGTCTGTGTGATATTATCATCAGTCTGTAGAGTGTGTATGTGTTCAAGAGCTCTCAATTTGGCAGTGTGTTGGAGATAAATGCTTTGTATAATTAATTTTTTAGGCGGATATGTCGGTATTGTGATATCGAAGGGAACTGTCCGCCAGGGTGGCAGGAAGCGCTGTTGTGTCTCAACTTTGTACAGGTGGTCTAGTCCAAACATCTTCATATGTGTAGCTGTAGTTTGGATCCATTTAGACTCAGTAGTCCCATGGTTCATACATTCTAGCAATTTTAGGGAAACAATGTTATCAGGATCACCACGCAGAAGCCTCAGGGCTATCATGCGGTTGACTTCAATTATTCTATCTTTAACACTGGGTATACCTAGTTCTTTCCTCATATTAAGTACTTTAGTGCTCATGGGACATCCTAGGATAATTCTGAGGGCTTGATTTTGCATTTTCTCGAGCTTGTCAACGCCTTTCCCGTCACGAATGACCAGGGCTGGTGCGTGGTAATCTATCAGAGATCTTATATAGCCTAGGTACATTGTTTTAACAATTCTAATATTAGCACCATAGTGCGGGCTGTACCCCGCTACACTTCTAAGAGGTCTCAGTCTGTCAGTACATTGGCGGGTTAGCTGTTGTATGGCAGGTAGGGTACAAGGGACGGAAACACCAAGATATTTAAAAGAAGAAACATAGTCAATAGTGTTGTTACCTATCTTGAACTTGGCGGGGCCGCGTTTGCGGTTACCAGCTTGTTTGTTGAACACCTTAGTTTTGTCAGTGGAGATAATAAGACCGAGGTGTTCACAGGCTGCGTATACATGGTTCAGGGTGGTTTGCATTTCACGATGAGTTTTAGTATGTATAAGAATATCATCAGCATAGCTGATTGAGATATTGCTGGGGTTGTCTGGTATTAAATTTAATAATGCATTCATAAGAACATTGAACAAAGTGGGGCTAAGTACTCCACCTTGAGGGGTACCAAGTTGCATATCTTTAACTTCACTTTTGTAACCCTGAAACAGTGCAGCAGCCCTTCTGTTGGTTAGGTAACCACTTATCCAGTGTAACAGCCTACCTCCTATATCCATTTTGGCTAGTTCGTACAATATCAGTTGCCTATTGGCAATATCAAATGCAGCTTTTAGGTCAAGAAATGTGGTGTATCTGTGCCTTTCATCACCATGCACAGTTAGGAATGTGGTGATGCAATTATGTACACCTTTACCATGGGTGAAGCCATTTATGTTAGGAGACATGTGTTCTCTGATTCTATATAAGAGTCTGCCAAGAACCATCCTCTCAAAGGTTTTACACAGGCAGCTGGTTAGTGATATGGGACGAAAGGCATCAGGCTGTCCTGGTTTCGGTATTGGTACAACAATACTGCTGGTCCATGATGTGGGTAGTTGGCCCTCGGCATGACTCATATTGTACAATACCAACAATGGATTGCCTGGCACGCGCCTTAGTAGTCTAATGATGTTGTAGGTGACTCCGTCCTCTCCAGGGGAAGTAGACCTACCCCTGGCGAGGGCGGCGTCAAGCTCCCACTCAGTATATGGAACATCACACTCATCGTGCTGTTTGCCCAGCATAAAGCTAATAAGATTACTTCTCTCTACAGACTTCGCATCAAGGAGTCCCCGAGTCCCAGCTGGTAACATGTCATAGCTCGACACATGAGCCCACTTTGTTATTAGCTCATTCGACTTTTGCAGAGGGTTTGGATGGGAGACGTGTCTTCTGTTTTTACCTCTGATTATGTTTATGTCTTTCCAGGCTTTGCTGAGGGATGTGTGTTGGTTCAGGCTGTTGACATATGTCTCCCATGCATTTTGTCTGAGTTCGTTTACACGTTCCCTGACAGCAGCAAGGGAAGCTTGATACAATTGTAACATTTGAGGTGTTCTAATTGTCTGTAACCCTTACCCACCCTCCTGACCCTAGCCCTGAGTTTTTTCAGCTCAGGGTCATTATAGCACTGCTGTTGCCTGTTCCCATTATGCTGACCACGTTTTCTCCTTTTTTTTGGTGGAGGCATTGTTGGTGAAGTATACATAAGTCCTATCTATCAGATCGTCATGGAAACTTTGGTAATTGTCAGGCTTGTAGTCCTTGTACCAGTCATGGATGAAGTCTATGAACTGGCTTTCATGTTCTTGCTTGACTGTGATTCTACGTCTGTTGAGTTTACCACCAGTGGGGGTGTCATTGGCTACATGTATACTAGCTTGGATTGGGCTGTGGTCAGACATAAGATCAGTGACAACATCAGAGCTATGAGTTGTGTATGATAGATTAAAGCCAATACATTTGTCTAGACCCCGCCATAGATGTGTGTTGGTTCATTATTACCTATAATTTGAACATCTTCATATGCGCTGAGAAGTGAGATAAGTCTCCTACCATTGGTGTTAGTGGTGGAGTCACCTAATTTCTTGTGTCTAGTATTCAGGTCACCCATTAGGACAGTGGGCTCAGTGTGTAAAAAGTCTGGGAGATCTGTGTATTGAAGCTGGTCTGAGGGAGCATAGGCGTTTAGCACGTTGAGTGTGGAGTTGCCCAGGTGGATAGTGATCCCATGGTACTGAAGGTTGGTAGTCTTTTTGGATACAAGAGGTACATGCGGGAGTGACTTCTTAACATACATCAAACATGTGTGAGTAGAACTAGGATCATAATACACATAATTGGGCAGACTGGGTGGGGGCTTACCATTAGGTGTGAGACACTCCTGCAGACACACAATATCGATGTCCTCAGTCACAACTTTGTGGTGTAGGTCAGGGTATCGTTTTCTAAGGGATGAGATGTTCCAACTCATCACCTTCACCGCTCTGTATCTTTGTCTGGTATTAACACTGGCCATTATGAAATGTATTTGGAATTTTGTCTGGTATTAACACTGGCCATTATGAAATGTATTTGGAAAGAAGCAAAAGGCACTGTATGATACTGTTCTTTTCTGCGCTGCCTGTCCCTTCGGCAGGCAGTAGGCCAGTTAACCTTTTGGAAACATTTCTGGAGCACGTACGGCTCAACAATTGTTGTATTTCATTGGCAGACAACAACACACTTTGGTTACACTCGACATCACCACCATTTTCTGTTTGTGCTTGTTCATCTTCACTGACCATGTCCACAGAGGCATCAGTAGAACTGTTACCAGTATCACTATTTTCCTCTGCGTGGACACTAGTTCCTGGTGGGTCTTGAGTTTCCACATCTGGTACTGACATCTGAATGTCTTCAGTTTGACTGTAATTTTTCCGAAGTTGCTGCACTGTGTTGGTGGTGTTTTTTCCTTTAGTGTATCACAGAGGCTCCCAAACATTTCAGTTAGAGCTGTAAACTGAGCTTTGAGTTCTTTAATTTCATTTTTCAAATCATTGATCTCTTCACGATGTGCAGGGAGTGTGTTGGCAGCTACCTGTTGTGTCGGTACGTCTGTGTTGCCCCATGCTGATCTTTCGATGACTGCTGGTGATGATCCTGGAGCTTTGGTGGGGAGGGCAGGCCAGGGGTTGGCCGTAGGGAGTACCCTAGCAGCATTAGTGTTTCTTGAGACCTGCCATACAGGAACTCCAACTGTTTTGCAGTTAATACACTTCTGTTGGATGACACCCCCTTGAGCAACTGTATCTCTGCAAACCTGTGTTGTATGTTGCCTTGAGCAGAGACCACACCACGGCTTAGTCGAGGGGCATAACCGGGCCACATGGCCCCAGTGCTGACAGTTGTAACACCTCCGGTTAGGGGGCTGATAGAGAGTTACCTTCAGAGTCCGATAGTCACCACGGACTCGAATGGTCTTGGGTGGGTCTTCCGAGCCAACCCAGTCTGCAATGACTGCATTCTTGCCCCTGAGTCGCTTCGTCCTACTGATGTAGGGATGAGCTTCTAGTAGTGCAGGGGTCTGGTACTGGTCGAGCCCTTTGATTAAGATGGTTTTCTTGCTCGATGGTTGGGATGAGTGTTCCATGGTTATTCCCCTTATGCTACTGGTGAGGAGATCCTGTATGACTGCTGGGTCGTTTCTAATCAGAACATGATCTTGTGTACCGACTCTGAACTGAAACTCAGCCTCAGGGTGTTTGTCTTCCGCATCGTTCAGCCAGAGATACTTGTCTTCAGGTGATGTACCTTCAGGGAAGTATGAGTGGGTTGAGTGGATGGTGGGTTGGTAGAGAAGTTTTGGTGATAGTGTACAGTAGGTGTGTGGTGGTTGGTGTGTGGGTGGTAGGATAGGTGCGTGGGTGAGTTAGTCGGGAACGAAAGCTTAAGTGCTCCATTGTTTCCCCTTTTCTTGTGTGATTTTATAGAGATTTATTCTGTCCACATTTCCATTGTGGATCTACATGAAATATATATATATATATATATATATATATATATATATATATATATATATATATATATATATATATATATATATATATATATATATATATATATATATATATATATATATATATATATATATATGAGGCTATTCACAGGTATTAATTATATAATGTAAACAACTCGACTTAACTATATAAACAACAACTAAGCATAGCTTTTCAATTCGTTCTAATGTGCTGGTAACATTCCTATCAAAATCTAATTATACCAAGTCAACCCACTTCCGAGTTGAAAATTTGTCCTTCTCTGCACATGACGTCATTTGCCTGGCAGCCCGGGGGGGATGGTCCGGGACCGTCCGGCCGTCCAGCATGGTAGCCAAATGACGGGGTGGCCATCGCCGTAAAAATAAATGTCCACCACAGAATCATAGACGACTTCACCTCTGAAACTCTCGCTGTTCAGATGAACTTGACCACAGGGCCAATCATAATAGCCACAACCTACCTCCCACCACGTAGGGACTACCTGCCTTACGGGGACTTCCACAGACTCCTATCATACCACCACCCAACCTACATCATTGGAGACGTGAACGCCAGACATCCTCTACTAGATGGTAAGAGGACAACTAACAATGTTAGAAGAGGCCTCGCTGACTTCATAACAAACAAAAAAGCCCAGCTAATAGGCCCAGACTTCCCCACGTTCTACAGTAGGAACTCAGCCACTACTCCAGATATAGCAATAACAAACGGCAGATGCTTCCACAACTATCTCTTTGAACAAGGCCCTGTAACCTCCAGCGACCACCTACCTATAATCATGACCATCTCAGCAACACCAATAACTATACCAGCTCCACCACGGAGAATCGCCAAGCAGACCGACTGGGACTTATTCAACGAAAAAGCTACAGCCGAACTTGAGGTCAAGGGCATGACAATCCTGCAGACCATAGACAGTTAGCCGGTGAACATAATAGACGAAGAAATCAACACATGGTGTGAAGCCATAGGAACAGCCTACCAGGAGGCCACGCCTCTCAAACGCAACAGAACTCTCCCACACCCACAACAGACTCCAGAACTCATAGCCCTCACAAGCCAGTTCCAACTGCTACAACAGAGAGCCGAGACCCATGGTTGGGACATCGTAAGCTACAATACATACAGAAGAATCCGGGAGGAAATAAAAACAAGATCTCTGGAACAAAGCAACCTTAAATGGGCCGAAATAGTTGAACAACTCTCACATACATACAACGATCCAGGAGAGTTCTGGCGTCGAGTTAAGAGATTGAAAGGTTGCAGCCATAACGAGTCATCATATATAACTGACCACGCAGGAAGTAAAATATATGACGACCAAGACAAAGAACCCATATTCAGGGACATATGGAGGAACATCTTCCGAATCACAAATGAAGAGAATAGGGGATTCGATGGTACCCACGAGGAGCTCATTCTTGATGAACTCCGGGGCCAGACACACCGCACTCAGCCTTCCCCTGAAATCATATGGGAGGATCTGAGAGTGGACAGCCCATTGTCCAAACCAATCACCTCGGAAGAACTCAACACAGGCATCTCCAATACCAAAAATAAAGCCCTGGTTATTCAGGCATCACCAAGGAGATCCTCAGCCACATAAACAACCCGGCCATGGAGAGAATGAGAACCACAATGAACGCTTGCCTGGCGTCGGGCTACTTCCCAACTAAATTCAAAGAGGCCATTATTACCCTAACACCAAAACAAGGAAAGAACCCCGCCGTCCCACTAAACTACAGACCGATCTCCCTCCTCGAAGTACCTGGAAAAATCCTAGAAAAAATCATCAATAACCGTCTGAGAAATCACCTGGAAACAACAGAGTCAACTGCAGACAATTCGGGTTCAGGAAAGGGAAGTCCACCACAACAGCGATAACCCTGGCATGTGAAAACATAGCCAGAGCCGCGGCGAGTGGTAGACAATGTAATCTAACTCTCCGGGATGTAGCGAAGGCATTTGACAAAGTCTGGCACGACGGTCTAAAATATAAGAGCCTCCAACTTGGACTTCCCACCAACAATGAAAAGTTGCTTTGCAACTTTTTTGACGGCAGAAATGCCAGACTGAGGATAGGAGAACACACAGGAGAGACCTTCCCACCCATGAGCGGAGTCCCTCAGGGGAGCGTCCTCTCCCCCACCCTATATATTATCTACACAAGTGACACCCCGCCTCCCACTAGAATTGGCAACGAAGATATTATGTATGCAGATGCCATCACTCAAATAACAACACATCAAGGAAAATCGCGAGCGCTACAGGCCGACAACACCAGGCGGGAATTAGAAAGGGTAAATAATTACGAAAAACAATGGAAAATCCATACCAGTCTCCCGAAATTCACAGTGATACCCTTATGCAGAAGGAAAACCCATCCATTAGTAACCAATAATGCCCAGATAGAATTCAAAAGCAGAGGCACCCTCCTGGGCCTACATATATCCACGACAGGTTACTCCCATCATGTCCACAGCAGGAAGGAAAAAGCAAAAAGAGAGCTGAGAAAACTATACCACTTTAAAGCGCTTCCTGAGAAAATAAAACTCCGCCTGGTGACATCATTTATCACACCGATATTAACTTACCTAGCAATACCTCTACACACTATGAGCACCACTCAAATATTAGAATTACAGGTGGTTCAAAATGAAGCCCTAAGATTCGTCACAGGCGAAAGACACCCCTTCACCAGAACCACAGCCGAGATACATAGAGACCTGAGAATGAAACCCATCAACCAGCAGCTGCACACCCTGGCCAGCAGAGTCTGGCAAAAGATAGAACGATCAGAGCAAGAACTCCTTCAAAGACTCCCACCAGATAACGACAACCATACATGGTTCCCAAAAAGTTACTAAATCTCAAAAGGTCCATTACCACCCCCGATCTACACGGCCAGGCAATAGACAACCTCCCTAGACCAGCATCCGCCAGTAGGGTCGGCGGAATATGAAATAAGGCCCTTAAATCACCCATATATGGGATAGGGTAGGATGTCTAGTGCCTGTACCGACAGACAATAACTAACCCATGACACAACCCTAACACACTATTAGCTTAGTCAGCCCGCCCTCTCTTACCTCCTCCTAAACTGCTTCAATTTCCGAACTATAACTTCCTTCCCCCACCTCTAATCTTCTTTTATTCCTCCTTTCCCTACAAACAGAAAAAAATGGTAGCGA
>NW_024733415.1:0-32500 GCF_018991925.1 Homarus americanus
TAAGATGGTAATCTCAAACGGACATTTTATTTATTCACTCAAACCATAATTCAGCTTTCCTTTATTAGATCTGGTAGTTATAACATTGAGATTTCTATCCTAAGTCCAGGACTTTACAAGTAGCATTGCCAGGATAGTCTCTGACTTTAGTTTCTGTGAGGTTTAACCATTCGATGTTATGCTGGTCACTCGTGGGCACTGCATGCTGTCTGGCCCGGGAAGCAAGTGTTGTTCAATGGTTATCCTTCTCTTCTGTGTGCCTAGGCTTTTATTTGCTCTCCCTTCATGCTTGGGAAGTTAATTAATGTTGGATTGAGATTACTATATGGATGCTATCATAGCATTTTGTTGTTTCTTTCGTTAACGGTTCCATTACCCTGAAGTGAAGATTCAGCTGGGCTGGGTGGAACAGGTTCCCCTTCTCAGTCTAGTTCAAATCATTTACTGGTCTGATTGAGCCACTAGGTGGGTTACCTTAACTGTTGAAGTAACTTGTTTTGTTTTTTCCTTTGTTCTTCAGCGCTGGATGTTATATGCTGCTTTTGAAATTGGAAGGTCAGGCAGCCTAGGTCTGACAGGTGACAAGTTGAGTCAGTATATGATGTCTTTAACAGAATTATTCAGTTTCCAGGCAGGACCTGAATTCATGGGATTAATGCTTGAAATGAGGCCAGAATCTCAGCCTATACAAGACTTCAATAATAGTGGGAAGCCAGCTTGCCCTGTTTCTGCATGCCGTGAAAAGAAGACATCTATTCCTGCTGCCTTGGGGTTTGAGCAATTGTGACTGGCAGTGTGGGCCCAGACCCTTCTGTGGTTGGTAGCCTATAACCAAAACGTTTCAGTAAGCCAATAGAATTTACACGTCATGCTGCCGACATCACCGAGATTACTTCTTGTTTAAACAACTCTCTTACACGAAGGATTCGCGAACTTCTGAAGAAAACGGAAGATATCGTGCAGTTCCCGCAAGACAGTTAGAGCGGAGAAGCAATACCAGCAGTTTCTATTCACCTGGGACGTTTGTTTCGTAACAATGGCTGCATGGAGACATATGAAGGGTTGAAAAACGGAGTCTCTCTCTAACTTCATGATATTAGATGATTTTGTCTTCTCCACCTCCAGACTTGAGAATTTTGATCCAAGGTACCAGCCAGCGACGCTTGGAGAAGCTGTGCATCTTTATAAACAACTGGGCGTCTGCTCACTTTTCCTACCCCAAGTCTTCCTCCTGTGGTGAATTGTGACCTCTGTCCTCGGAGACACCCAAGAATTACACAGGAGTAGTTCTGAAAAACCGTGCGGTGTCACAGCTACCTGCGGAAAGAAGGGCATTCGTTCTCCTTCTCCCAGAATCCCTCGCCTTCAAGACTGCTGACACTCATCAGCCCAGCAACAAGGTCGGCTTCTTACTTGAGAAGACCCAGGAGCTGCTGCCCTGTTATTGTGTCAGTGGAGACAATAAATGGGTCTGGGGCACATCTACTCATCAGGGACACTGGATATGGGTAAGCAACGTACTCTGAGGAGGCCCTGCTGGACGCTGACATCTCCAGCTGCCCGAAGGGTTAGTGTCGCCGATTATTTAGAGGTCGTGTTGACCAGTTCCTATTTATTCAGGTGCTACTGCGTTGCCCTATTTCACGGTTGGTCTAATATGGTAAGAGCTCCATTAAATTTGCTAGTGTCCTCATTGGTAATGTTCCTGGTGTTCGTGACCCTAACGACCCGGAACCGTTAAACTTCTCCTCACCACCCGGCACCAGTCCTCCGCCACCAGCACAGTCCCACGCCACCTGCCTGACGACGACGACTCGCCACCAAGGTCGCCTCGCCACCAAATCTCCGCCGCCGCCTGCCGCCAAGGTCCAAGCTGTGGGGTTTGGACGGCGAGTGAAACGACCGCATCCCTGATTCTGCCGAATTTGTTGCCACTGACTGCTTTGAGCGCTAAGGAGTTCGCTAAGCAAGACTCGTGTGCCCGCTCTGAAGCGGATAAGGGAAAGGTGGCTTCCGGGGAGGAGGATCAGATGAGATGGGTCGGTTTATAAGTTTGTTTCTATTAATGGGGTGTTACACAGGTCTTGTGTTTCATCCAAGCGACCAGCTAAAGTAGGTCGGTGTTTTACTTATTGTCCCTACTGTTTGTCGTAGTAACATTCTCTCTGTAGCTCACAGAGCCCTCTTCCCATGAAATCCACTGTTCTCGTGGAAAACTTGCAGGAAGGTTGCTGATCAGTTTTATAGCCAGAATGAGAACGGATATTAGAGATTTTCCTTAGGAGTTAGCCGATCAAGTGCCCGTATGTCCATAAGGGTAGAGTCCGTCTATTTCCATGAACCCTTACCCGTCATTGCAGAACCATCTTCGAGTAGCCATAGATTTTTGTTGGAACATTCTCCTTTATTCCTCTAAGAAGCCTAAATTACACCAAAACTAATTTGTTAAAAATATAATTGGGACCCACATTGCTCGTGTCGCCCGGCGACGTCACCCAAGCTGGAGTTGGTCAGGCACTACCCTGCAAGTTCCTGTGAAGTTCCCGGACGCCGGAATCTGTTGATCTCGGTTGCCAGTTGCACCAACACCTGACGAGATAGAAAAGAATCTCTACGACTGGAAATAGGCCCAAATTTAAACGGACTGAAGTGGACCCCATACAGTTCCTTGACGATGTGAAACCTTACTTTTGGACATCAAGTTGCCACCTATTCTTTTCTATGACCCTTGCTTTATTGTGCAATGTGTATTTAGGATTTGTTGTAAGATGATTGTGGCACGTGTACTAATCTTAATTTTAATCTACCTTACAGTAGATTTTGTTGGGGAGCTGTGTAAGGCGGAAACGATCTTCCTGCTGATTACGCTGCTAACTCGCCTGGACTTTACTGGGTACAAGACGACACCCTATAGAGACAGACTGGACAGAGGGTGAGAACGGCAGCGACTATCTGGTCACCAACGAATTCAGCAACGCCATACAGTCGCACTATCTAGCTACCCCGCTGTCCGTCAAATTCTGGCGATCCTCGCGGGTCCTGGACTCTGGGCTGTGTTCCCAGACCTTCACCTATAGACCTGTCAATTCTCTGGTCACATCTACCGACTTCTGGATTCCATCTCATTCCGTCTGTACTTTGGTGTTCTGCCATTTCAAGAGTCGCTCGGTGTGGAGTTGAACGGGCTTCTACCCTGAGTGGCCTGCATCACCCATGTTTAAATCCTTGCGCCAGGAACCCACTGCCGCAAAATATTTGTTCATTGTTTGATTCTATCGTTGTTGACTCCCATTAATTGTTTGATTCCATTAATTGCTGACTCCCATTAATTGTTGCTCCTTTTAATGGTTTGCTTCCATCAATTGTTTGACCTCCATTAACTGTTGACTGTAATTGTTATTTGATGTTTGTTGAGTGGTGTCAGAGTTTGTGTTATATTTTAAAGTAAGAGATGTCAATCTCAAACGGTTGTTGTTATTCCTCAGAAAATATGGTCCTTGGCTTTCCTTTATTAAGATCTGGTTAGCCTGGTAAAGGATTCCCTATCCCTAAATCCAGGACTTTACACCCGAACAGAGGTAGATAACGACTTTTGGGGGAAGTAGATTATCGACTTTTGGGAAATATTGGAATTTTGCGAAATTAGATTATCATAGAAGCAAAGTTGTCATAAAGTAGGAAATATCTACTTTCTGGAAAGTTGGTTGTCCTACTATCATGAAAACAGAGAGGTATCATAGAAAATGGGAAATATCTGCTTCAAGAAGTTGGTTATCCTTTCCCAAAAAGTAGATTAACTTCTACTTTTTGGAAATGAATTATCGACTTTAGGAAACAGTTATCGACTTTGGGAAATATTACCTAATATTGCCGAAGTAGATTATCATAGAAAACAGGAAATTTGTATCATAGAAAATGGGAAATATCTACTCACTTTCTAGGAAAGTTGGTTATCTATATCATGAAAACAGGAAATTTGTATCATGAAAATGGGAAATATCTGCTTTCCGGAAAAGTTGAACATCTACTTTCCCAAAAAATGGGTGGAAATCACTTTCGGAAGGTAGTTATCATTTTAGAAGCGAATTATCGACTTTTTGGGAAATATTACTAATTTTGCAGTAGTTATCATAGAAAACAGGAAATTTATCTGTAGAAAATGGAAATATCTACTTTCACCAGGAAGTTGGTTATCTACTGTCATAAGCAGAGAATTTGTATCATAGAAAATGAAATATCTACTTTCCGGAAAGTTGGTTATCTACTTTCCCAAAAAGTGAATTATCTACTTTCAGAAGAAGTGAATTATCGACTTTAGAAGCAGATTATCGACTTTTGGAAATATTACCTAATTTTGCGAAGTAGATTATCTTAAGCAGAGGAAATTTATCATAGAAAATGAAATATCTACTTTCTGGGAAAGTTGGTTATCTACTTATCATAGAAAACGGGAAATTTGTATGTGAAATGGGAAATATCACTCCGGGAAGAGTTGGTTATCTACTTTTCTGAAAGTAGAATTATCTACTTTCTGATGGTATCGACTTTGGGGAAGCAGATTATCGACTTTTGGGAAATATTACCTAAACACAAGTAGTTATCATAGAAACGGGGAAGTATCATGAAAATGGGAAATATCTACTTTCTGGGAGAAGTTGATTTATCTATCATAGAAACAGGAAATTTGTATCATAGAAAATGGGAAATATCTACTTTCCGGGAAAGGCCGGTTATCTACTTTCCCAAAAGTAGATTATCTACTTTCAGGAAGAAATAGATATCGACTTTAAGGAAGCAGATTATGGACTTTTGGGAAATATTACCTAATTTTGCGTAGTAGATTATCATAGAAACAAATTTGTATCATAGAAAATGAAATATCTACTTTCTGGGAAAGTTAGTTATCTACTTATCATGAAAACAGAAATTTGTATCATAGAAATAGGAAATATCTGCACCGGAAAGTTGGTTATCTACTTTCTAAAAAAATCAGATTATCTACTTTTTAAAGTAATTATCGACTTTTACAGGGAAGCAGATTATGCTCAGCTTTTTGATATTACTAATTTTGCAGTAGTTATCGCAAAACAGGAAATTTGTATCATAGAAAATGGAAATATCTGCTTTCTGGGAAAATTGGTTTGTCTGCTACTCGCATAAGCAGAAATTTGTATCATAAGTAAGGAAATATCTACTTTCCGGGAAAGTTGGTTATCTCTTTTAGTAGCGATTATCTACTTTTCGAAAGTGAATTATCGACTTTTAGAAAAGATTATGGACTTTGAAATATTACCTAATTTTTGCGTAGTAGATTATCATAGAAACAGAGAGAATTTACCTTCTAAAATAGAAATATCTGCTTTCTGGAAAGTTGGTTGTCTACTTATCATGAAAACGATTTGTATCATAGAAGAAATGAGGAAATATCACTTTCCAGAAGATTGATTTATCTCTTTCCCAAAAAAGTAGATTATCTACTTTTCGGAAAAGTAATTATCATTTCAGGAAGCAGATTATCGACTTTTGGAAATACCTAATTTTGCAAGTGAATTATCATAGAAACGGAAATTTGTATCATGAAAATGGGAAATATCTACTTTCTGGGAAAGTTGATTCTTCTATCATAGAAACGGGAAATTTGTATCATAGAAAATGGGAAATATACTCAGGGAAAGTTGGTTATCTCTTTTCCCCAAAAAGTAGATTATCTACTTTTCAGGAAAAGTGAATTATCATTTTAGAAACAGATTATCGACTTTTGGAAATATTACCTAATTTTGCAAGTAGATTATCGCAAAAGCAAGGAAATTTATATCTGAAAATGAAATATCTGCTTTTCGCAGAAAGTTAAGTTCATCTACTTTCGAAAAGTAGATTATCTACTTTCAGGAAAGTGAATTATCGACTTTTCGGGAGTAGATTAACGACTTTTGGGAAAAATTGCCTAATTTTTGAAGTTTTTGGGAAATATTACCTAATTTTGGGAAGTAGATTATCATAGAAAACGGAAATTTGTATCATAGAAAATGGGAAATATCTACTTTGGGGAAGTTTAATTTCAAGTAGATTATTCATTTTCGGAAAGTAGATTATCGACTTTAGGAAGCAGATTATCGACTTTGGGAAATATTACTCAATTTTGCGAAGTAGATTATCATAAGAAAACGGGAAATTTGTATCATAGAAAATGGAATATCTACTTTTCGGGAAAGTTGGTTATTCATTTATCATAAAAACGGAAATTTGGTTCATAGAAAATGGAAAATTCTACTTTCCGAAAGGTTATCTATTTCGAAAAGTAGATTATCTACTTCGAAAGTAGATTATCGACTTTCGGGGAAGTAGATTGACTTTTTGGGAAAAAAATTACCTAATTTTCCGAGAAAACGTGAAATTTGCATCACAGAAATCTTCCCGGAAAGTAGATATTTCCCATTTTCTATGATACAAATTTCCCGTTTTCTATGATAAGTAGATAACCAACTTTCCCAGAAAGTAGATATTTTTCATTTTGTGTGATACAAATTTCCCATTTTCTATGATAATCCACTACAGAAAATTAGGTAATATTTCCCAAAAAGTCGATAATCTACTTCCCCTAAAAGTCGACAATCTACTTTCCCGAAAAGTAGATAATCTACTTTTCGGGAAGTAGATAACCAACCTTCCCGGAAAGTAGATATTTCCCATTTTCTATGATATAAATTTCCCGTTTTCTATGATAATCTACTTCGAAAAATTAGGTGATATTTCCCCAAAAGTCGATAATCTACTTCCCCTAAAAGTCGATAATCTACTTTCCCGAAAAGTAGATAATCTATTTTTTGGGAAAGTAGATAACCAACTTTCCCAGAAAGTATATATTTCCCATTTTCTATGATACAAATTTCCCGTGGTGGCGGGGAGGTGAGGGCCCCAGGCGGCCAAGAGACCACCCCAGACGGCCAAGAGACCACCCCAGGCGGCCAAGAGACCACCCCAGGATGTATGTTTCCCGGAGGTGTTTGGTCTGGTTATATACTGGGATTACACGTCCTGTTAGCTTGGCAAATACAGCAACAATCTTCATATATACGATGCATATATTACGAAACTTGCGTCTTGTTTACCTGCGTCTTGAGCTCCATAATACTGTAGGAGCGTCATCTTGTTGAGTATAGTGTAGAAACAGGCGAAAAATTATAACTGGACATGTGTATGAACAGTATTAGGGGTTCCTCTACCACCCAAGAATGTTGATTTGGCCAGAGCTGAGCTGTTGAAGTGGTGGGTCGCTCACTCATAAATCACTGTGATAAATGAGATCAGTGTCTCCCTAACATTAAGAGGGGAGGACTTACATCAACAGTGGAATACCTTTCTCATTATATATATATATATATATATATATATATATATATATATATATATATATATATATATATATATATATATATATATATACACACGGATGTACTTCACATAAAATGAAAGTGAATAGTAATTCACATGAGACCAATAAAACACAATATATCCAAATACATTTACGTGCGAGTTAATATTATTTCAACTTCAACGGCTTGTGTTATGTTACAAACATACTAAAATATCTTCTCAAACAAAAACTGAATATTCATTTTAAAACACCTGAAGAGTCAGTTAAAGGCGATGTGAGATTGATTTCCAAAGTTGACATTCACAATATTGCGAATCTTTCCAAATACCACAAACAATGAGGTGGATGATGCGGGCTCGTGGGTGGGTGGTGGGAGTACTGAGGACTGTGTCAAGGTGTAGTGTTAGATCAGGGCACACAAACTACCCAACACCTCACATTAAACTCTATAAACTCGTTCTGTTTTACGATCACAAATATACAATTAAATTATGAAGACAAGATAAATTCATTTGCTATTAAATATTGTTTGATATACAAGTTTTGGATATTGTTTAGCGATCAATTGACAACTTTCGGTGGGGTTTGATTCATCCGACTGAATCTTTCACATTTGTTGAGCCACTCTGCCTGCCACAGTGATCTCCGGTTAAGTAAATATTAACATGGAATCGAACACAGGATATCTCTTATTCAGTTTTGTCAATTTCAATGTGCTGACTTGAAAACAATACATAAAATCTAATTTGAAACGGTAACAGAAGATGGTAAACTTTGTATTTGGTTTCGTTACAGGTTTATGTAAGACATATTACAATATTCTTACATTCGAACACCTGTGTAACGAAGTAGATCAGTCGCTTAACCTCTTTACTACAGAGAAGCCACTATTAATGTTTTATTTAGCAAACGCCAGACGATTTTATTCAGCACAGAAGAGATCCTGTACACAGTGATTAAATTATGTAACACAACCACTCCAGCCACGGTGACAAACAACACGGATGATTTAACACTCAATGGACGTGGAACAATTTCTAAATGAATTGAAACATTCATTCTGCAACATACATTACAAGTCGAGTGACCCCCACAAGGTACCTTAATATACTTGGAGAAATTCACAGTAACGTTAATGTAAAATCTGAAAATTAAACCCACAATAATGTTTTAAGTTTCTACCTTTTTAATGTGGGTTTCAGTTCCCCGGTTCCTTAATGTGCTTCTTACACCTGGGATGTTCTGTAACTATGTACGACTGACTTCTTATTGTTGCTTAACGCTCCGTGTGTATAGGGGTGTTGAGTTTTGTGTTCCTTGAATGTGCATGTGTGTCCTTCTAGCATGTCACTGAGGAGTTTTCTTTTTGTTGCTGTAGAGTTGTGCACAAACTATTGACCTTCTTGGAAACATTACCCGACGTTTCTCATATATTGCTCAGCTTGTGTCTCTCTCTTATTGAATGTTTCTGGTTATGTTGCAGTGTGCGTGTATTGAACGTTCCTCTTGTGTGGCTGAACAGGACAGATGTTGTTCAAAATATCATATGTATTTCTTGATACTTCAGGTTCACCATTGAAGTATATTTATCGAAGCAGAAGGGTCACAGTTGAAGTGTCTTGTGTACGGGTATCTGATAATTATGTGGATGTCTGATACGGTTATGTGTATGTGCGGATATGTTTACTGATATATGAGTGTGTGGATATTATTTGGGAATGTGTGGATGTCTGTAAGGATATTCGCAGGATATCTCAAGAAAATAAAAGTAGCTACAGAGGTTAACATCTGTTTATATCTTGGTATAAACTATACAATACAGAGTGAACGAAAGAGAATATCCAGATAATATCATCGAGTGAGCGAGGCTAGAGGCACTTGGGGGGGAGGGGGGGGGTAATTTCCTCTGGCGGATATGGTGAATATCAAGTGGGTCACCTGGCGTCCCTGTGAGCTGCCTCTGTGAGTTATTCCTGTGACCTTCCTCATTGAGTTACCCCTGTTTGGGTTATTCCTGTGACCTTCCTCATTGTTAGTTACCTGTGACCTTCCTCATTGAGTTACCCCTGTTAGGGTTATTCCTGTGACCTTCCTCATTGAGTTACCCCTGTTTGGGTTATTCCTGTGACCTTCCTCATTGCGTTACCCGTTAGGGTTATTCCTGTGACCTTCCTCATTGAGTTACCCCTGTTAGGGTTATTCCTGTGACCTTCCTCATTGAGTTACCCCTGTTAGGGTTATTCCTGTGACCTTCCTCATTGAGTTACCCCTGTTAGGGTTATTTCTGTGAATGATATCTAATTGTGAGTGATAATTCTGCCTCATTAGTTTCTTACGTGAATTACTTATGGTGAGTTACTATTGCTTGTTAGTTAAGTTACTACCATTACTGTAGTGACCTGTCATACTAAAACGGTACAAAGGAAGTATTGCGCACACAAATAAAATGACCCTGCAATTGTGTGTAAATGAGGCAGAAAGTCAGATCAGCAACCTGGGATTTGGTCACAATTTTTGTGATGCCATATGGCAGCAGGGTCTACCATTAGACAATACTCAGGGTAAAAAATGGTTTAGGAGGAAAAAGAAGAAAACATTTTGGTGTCCTATTGAGTGATTTTTGTTTGTTTAGTTTTAAAGTTTACTGTAACAAGATACAGCCTTGGTGTCCTGTTGACACAAGAATTTAGCCTTAACTTTTTCCTCTTAAAATACAAGAATTTGACCTTAGCAGGACTCCAAGGCTATAATAGTCTTGGCATAATTTTTCACCCAAAAATCGCAAGAATTCGCCCTCAATAACATGAAACCATTGCCTTGGTATTCCCTTTTTCCCCCCTAAAATAAAGTATTTTGACCTGAAAGTATCCAGAAGTTATAATCTTGATATTTTTTCCTGCGAAACCACAAAAATATTGCCGCAAAACGACCCCGAGGCTGTGGCCTTGTTATTCTTTTTCTCTAACACACAAGAATTTTGCATTAGGAAATAATGTAGTCTCTCTCTCTCTCTCTCTCTCTCTCTCTCTCTCTCTCTCTCTCTCTCTCTCTCTCTCTCTCTCTCTCTCTCTCTCTCTCTCACACACACACACACAGTGTGGGGTCTGCCAACATACATTTATTGGATAAATTAGATCCTACCTGCCACCCCAAAGTCCTGCCCCGGATAATGAGAGGGGAGAGAATGAAACCTTACTGTTTGTTATTTAAACTTATCACGTTAGAGTTATTTATTCAATCAATCTTATCAGTATTGTTATTTATTCAGTCAAGCTTATCATGTTTTTTATTTATTTATTTTTTATCACTTAGCAGTTCTTTATTTAATCGTTATCTCTTGAAATAACTGATAATGTTAGGGAGGAAAGGGGAGATATTTTAATACCATCCCTTGGCTTATGTGTAGTAATTACCCGGGGAAGTTTGTGTGTTTACTAGTGTTGATTTACGTGTTGACCTAGGCTGACCCTGCTTATCTGACCTAACTTATACCTAATTACTTAACCTGGTCTTATCTTTACCTAATCTCCCTAACCTACTTTAACACAATTATCTGACCTAACCTAACCTAACCTAACCTAACCTAACCTAACCTAACCTAACCTAACCCATCTAACCTAAATTTACCTTACCTGACTAATCTAAAGGATTTAACATAACTTAATATAACCTAACCTACCTTGACACAAGTTTCTTAACTACACCCCAATATTTTAAGTTAAATGAGGTAATTAACATAACCTGACTTAATCCAAATATTATCTAACCTAATCTATCGAGACTAACTTATCCCCAGGTAGATACATAATTTAACCTGACCATTTTAACCTATTTGACTTAACTCAAAGAATCTAACCTAATCTAATCAATTTAATCGAATCCAAATTACCTTACCTTAACCCACCAAACATAACCCATATTAGTTTGACTTTATCTAAACTACCAAACCTAACCCCAAATTATCTTAAACTTAACCTCAGCTACCTTAGTCATCAAATTTCCCCAGTGTCGGTGCCTCCAAAGATGATGATGATGGCGAGTTTGGAGGAGACGTGGAGGAGTTTGGAGGAGACGTGGAGGAGTTTGGAGGAGGGTGAAGCTCTTGAAGGAGTCAGTCAAGTATTAGTTGTTGAAGGAAGGAATATCTTATGTTATTTCACCTTTCCTGGTCGACGATTCTATTAGTGACGGTATAGCTAAGGAATACATACCATCTCATATATCCAGTTTATATAGTATTACGCTATATGTATAATGCTTGTATTACAATTTACAACAGTTGCGTTATCCTCACTTGTGGGAGACCTCATAAATCAACAAGTGAGGCCAATGTTGTTTTAATACAAACATTCACACGATCTCCGCGAAAGCACATAAGGCTATTTGTATGCACTATTCTGAGACACCCTGTATTTTTAGAAAGTTTATTTTTAGCCATCTTTTCTGTAAATTTTCAGTAAAAAGTAGCTGAGAAATAGGTAATGGTACTAGTAACTGGGAACTAGAAATTGGTACTAGTAAATACAAACTAGGAATAAATTAATCAAACGTCAATCCTGGAATGTGAGGATAAACATCAACAGAAAAAGAAGACAGAGTGAAGGGGAGACTCCACCATATGGTTACTCTTCTACCCCGTACACAATATATCAGGTATCTTAATAATCTCATAAAAGACGACAGAGTATTGATTGGCTTACTGTAAGGGGGTAGGAACCAGTGCACTCAGGGCCAGGAACTTACTATAAGGGGGTAGGGACCAGTGCACTCAGGGCCAGGAACTATTGTAATCTGGATCAGAGGCTTTATTTGTGATCTGGTAGTCGGGGATCAGTACTCATGGAAGTTTTACAAAGGATAGGAATGTTCTGCCGTCACTGATCTGAGTTAAATAAACACGTGTATTAAGGAGCACTGAAACTTCTCACACACACAAAACTACTTTATTATTCAGGAAATGGGTGGGGGGACGGGGGGGGGGGGATAATTAAAACCTAAATCACCACGATCACAAAAAAACAACCCACCACCACCATGAAGGAACAAGACTGGTGCATCATAACCACTCCTTCATTCGCCATGCTCATAAATTCTGAACGAGGCGAAGCACAAGCAGGCGATACTCGATCCAATCAGCGTGGCGTTATGGCAGTACTAATGGACGCCAGGGGGCGGCGCTGAGGCGATTAACACGAGTAGGAAGAGGGGCGGAATGCACAAAAATAGGACTGACGTGGAAAAAATAGAGAAGTAATGGTCCCTAATGGGGGTAATCTGATTCGGATCTCGTGCATCGTCGAAGGTAAGGGTTATGCGAAATCCCCCTCTCCCTCTCTCTCTTCCTTCCTACCTCACCCCTTCTTCTCTCCCTGCACTGTGTATTTATAAACACTTCAATGTATTTCTCTGTATGCCACTGTGGTGTTTGTGTGACTGGCATATGTGAGTATTTTGGGTTTATGTTACTTAGCTACGTGATTGGTAGTCCTCATTTATCGAGAAAGACCTTTTTGTTTTGTTTTAATTGGCTGTGGTCGTTCTTTACTACATAACCTTGAAATCATAGTTTCTCTTCTCTACTACATAACCCGGAAACATTATCTCTTCTCTTATGCATAACCCTCATTGGTTCCTATCTTCTACAAAATCACTGGTTCTTCTCTTCTACATAACCCTGAAACACTGATCCCTCTCGACTACATAACCTCTGCAAAATAGTCTACATCCCCGCCCACACCAGCGTTCACTCCGAGATGCATTTATCAGGCCCCGCGTTCTAAACTACTCACAGCAGTCACAGATAAACACGAATTATTCACCTCCATCGCCTCGTGCAGCCACCCTGAGTCTCAACAGGAGGTCCATAACTGAGCCTCTCGCCAGTTTACCGAGGTTTACGTATAATTGAGAGCCTCCTTCCTACCCCAATTCTTCTTTCTATCCCCTTCTTCCTCCTCCTCCTCCTCCCACCACGTATTACTAACCCTGCTTCCTCCTCTTCTTACTACCTCTTGCTCCCCTCGCTTCCTCCTCCTACTTTCTCTTCCTTCCTACCTCCGTATCTCTTCTTGCTTCCTTTACATTCTTCTTCTTCTACTTGGCACACTTCACCTTCCCGGAACTTGTGACAGCGGCCTCAAATACCAGAGTGTCATGCTCCCCCCACTAAAAAAGAGGAGGTGGAGCAGAGATGAGGAAGAGGAAGGGAAAGCAGAAAAGGAAGAGGTCGAGGAGAGGGGTGAGGAGGTGGAGGAGAGAGATAAGGAGGGGGAGGAGGAAGGGAAGCAGAGGAGGTGGGGGAGAAAGATGAGGAGGAAGAGCGGGGAAGCAGAAGAGGGGGAGGAGGTTGATGAGATAGATGAGAAGAAGAAGGGAAGCAGAAGAGGAAAAGAAGAAGCATGAGATGAGGAGGACAGGAAGAAGAAGCACACCACACGACAGGAGAGAGAGAGAGTGAGAAGTGGTGGTGGAGGAGAAGCAGAGAAGGAGGATGAGGAAAGAATCTAAACGAAGAGGAGAATATGAAGAAACAATAAGATGAAAAGGAGTAAGAGTATAATGATAAAGACGAAGAACAAGAGGGTGAATAAGTACAACACGAAAGAAGAAGAAAACACAAAGGCGATTACACACTCTCTCTCATTGTGCAATAAATATAAGTAAGTTTTTCAGTGGTTTTGTTTACTATGTTTATCTGGTGGATTATTTATATACGTCCTTCTCCTCCTCTTCTCCCTTATCATTGCTTCCCATGTCTATCCCTTCCTCCTACCCCTCCCTCTCACTCTTCTACTACCTCATTCTCCCTCTCCCCTTCACTCCCAATACTTCACTCTCACGTCCGTATGTTAAAAAAAGTAAATTTAGGGCCCCACTTGACACCCCATCGAAGGTGTGATGGGTAAGTCACCTAATTTTAATAGTCATCAGGAGTAAGGGTGAGGTTGGTAGCCCTGCTTCACCTTTCCTCGCTGCTCGGAGTAAGTTATATTATACAGAAGGAGCGTTGCTAGAAGAGCCAAAGGGCGCCCTGGTCAATAAAAGCCATGACTTGGGTTGATATCTAAGAAGAGAGAGGTTTGGGAAGAGGTGATGGAGGTCTTAAGCTCAGCCGGTAGTGTGACCTCCTAGACGCCAACAGTAGCTCCGGAAGACATGGGAGCAGACAAAGGACAAGTATATATTAACGTATTATTTACATTTACCGTACGTTCAAATTATGGTTGTCTGATATCAGTTCACCGATGTTGGCTGGTCCTTAACCCCCTGGATTTGTTATATTCTTATGGGATTAATTGCTTGGCCACCATCCTTTTGTGTATACAGTAAACAGTACTCACTCACAATACTCGTGTGTATTGTTTTGTGATGTGTGTGTGTGTGTGTGTGTTTGTTTTACATGTGAGCATCTGTTTTGTGTATGTACGTTTTTGTGCTGTGTGTGGATGTACATTTTTGTGGTGTGTGTGTGTGTGTGTGTGTGTTTCTTCGGTCTCTTGTGTGTATAGGAAGGTATAACAAGGCCACTTAGGATCATCTCGTCATCAGCGCTTGTTATTGTATCGTTACCAAGATCAAAGGTTAGGAAGGCTCTCTCTCTCTCTCTCTCTCTCTCTCTCTCTCTCTCTCTCTCTCTCTCTCTCTCTGTGTGTGCGTGCGTGTGTGTGTGTGCGCGCGCTAGGTCACCCACTCACATCTTGCAAGGGTTTAAAACAATTTACGATCTGGCCCTGCTTCTTAAGGTAAGGTCAGGTCAGGTCAGGTCAGATATCTTCTTGGTCGTTAATGAACCGATATCGTTACGTTATCCTCGGCCTTTACTCTATATTTCTTTCGTTTAACTTTTATCTCTTTATCTCATGTTTTAATCCACTCTGATGGTAAAAGGTTTCGTGGCGGATACAACCATGGCTCTGACGTCTGTTGTCTGCGCCATAACCAAAGCTATATTAAGGGTCGAATATATTTTTGTTTCTGTATCTTTTTTGTAATTTATTTTTTATCTTTATTTATTTTTATTTGTCGTAATAATCAAGCGAGGACTTGATTCCAGGCCCAACTCTTGTTTATTCCAGGCCCAACTCTTGTTTATTCCAGGGTCAGTGTGTTTATTCCAGGCCCAGGACTTGTTTATTCAATGGCCAGCTGTATTCATTTGTCATTATTGACTTAATACTCAAAACACAGACTTAGGAACGGAAGCATTAACCCCCTACGTAACACCGAAAGTAAAACATACGTAACAAAACATATTTCACGTTCAATATAATACAAAAAAAGTGAATTACCTTATCATCACATACATATCTATTTAGCCCCTCCCCCCCTTCCCCCCCCCCATTCTCGAAAAATAAAAGTCTACTATAAAAGGTTAAACAGATGTGGCCACCAGCTGACTCTCACCTCCCCCCTCCATCACCCGCCCAAGTGACCCCTCTCTCAGTTACTCACCATGGCATTCCTGACGGTGACAAAGATGCTGTTGACGTCTCCATCCTCCTCCTGGATGTGCAGTGTCTCTAACATTAGGCCGTGAGGGTTGATGAGGTTCACCATATTGCCCACGTGACCCAGGGCGTAGTAGGTCAGGGCGAACCTGACCTCTCCTCCCAGGGACTCGTCAATGTTGAAGGTGCCCTGAGAGATGCTCATGATGCCGCCCGGGAACTCCTGTGGGAAGTGAAGATGGTAGAGTTAGTTCAGGAGTTTCACATTTTATTTTTTTTATTTTTTATTTTTTTAGGTTAAGAAGGTGGTTATTAAATGAGTGTAGGGAAAAAATATGTGGTATTGTGTTGTATTTCGTGCGACCCCTCACACCTCCCTCTCACCCCTCTCATCCCCCACACCTCTTCTTATCCCCCCACACCTCTCTCATCCCCCACACCTCCCTCTCATCCCCACACCTCCCTCTCATTCCCCACCCTCATCCCCCACACCTCCCTCATCCCCACACCTCCCTCTCATCCCCCACACCCCCTCACCCCCACCTCCTCTCACCCCCCCACGCCTCCTCTCATCCCCACACCTCTCATCCCCACACCTCTCACCCCCCACCTCCCTCTCATCCCCACACCTCCCTCTCATCCCCCACACCTCTCTCCACCCCGCCCTCTCTCTCACCCCACACGCCTCCCTCTCATCCCCCACCTCTCCTCATCCCCCACACCTCCCTCATCCCCACACCTCTCTCTCACCCCACACCCTCCCCTCATCCCCCCACGCCTCCCTCTCATCCCCCCCCTCCCTCTCATCCCCCACACCCTCTCATCCCCACATCCCTCATCCCACACCTCTCTCTCACCCCCCACGCCTCCCTCCTCATCCCCTACACGTCACCCAACGTTATTTGGTGTCCGTATCAGCAGTGGCCGCCTCCCTACCTGGTTCATACATATCTATATTAGGGAGTTACGGCAGGACAAGACCCAAGACCCTCCATACCAAGACAGGTGTACTCTCTCTCTCTCTCTCTCTCTCTCTCTCTCTCAAGTCTCACTACAAATCATCTTTTTTTCACTTAATATAATCACTCACTCCAATTACTTTTATCTTCGCTCTTCCTTCAGCTTTCACACTAATACATCCTTTTAATTTCCTTCCTTAGTTCCTTTTCACTCGTCCATTTTATTACATGCTCCTCTAGGCCTTAACAAGCTTTTATCCTAACACCACGAGTAGTAAGGCTTCAAGTGATGTCACAGATCAGCTGACGGTTTGTTATGACTCTTAGGCTGACGTCACTGATCAGCTGACGGATTGTTATGGCTCTCGGAATGAATCGGCACTGACTGGCTGCAATGTGGTAATGCCTCTTCACTAAGTTCCTGATCCAAGGTGTTTCAGTAACGTTGTGTTGTGTAGTCAGACATGGAGAGGACAGTTCAGGTTGGATATTTACTGATAATACTAGGACAATATATTAGCTATATGCTAGACTCACGTGAAGATTAGGCACCCCAGCTTACTTCACGTGATGATTAAATACCCAAACTAAACTAAACCAAACCAAACCTAACCTAACCTAACCTAACCGCTTTCGGTCTTTAATCGCACGTGAAATAAACTGTGTTGCCTAATTTTCACATGATCGATTTACTGTATAAAGTGAAAATCATTAACTGTTTCAGGTATAAAGGTTTAAGAGTATTGTGATAGGAAGGTTCCCCATACAGGCCAACGCGTGGTGTGTGAATGTTGCTCTAATTACAACACACTTGAGCGTCAATGGGTGTTGGTTGGCACAATTATCTCAGAGCCTCGGGTAGGAGCTGGGTGGAGAAGCGGCCATAATGTATATTTACTTACCCCTGACCTTTGCTGTTTTTAGTCGTACAATAGTTCTATAATTTCTCCCTGGATTATCACAAGCTTTACTGTGTAGCAGAGTAAACGATGTATTGAAAGTCCTCCTAATTTTATTTTTTTTCCAAGCTATTTGTTTTGTGGTTATAATAAAGTAATGTATATATTTCTATTTTCATTTAGGAGAAACACGAGCAATTCTCTTTACTTCTAATAAATGTAAAAATCTCTTAAGGTCAAAGTTGCAACAGGTGAATGAATAATTGGAGGAGCAAGGTGTAAAGATTATCTCACTCCTCTCTGACCTTCTCTCACTCCTCACTCTTCTCGCCTTTTATCTTATTTTCTCGGTATAAATATCTGTCTCTTACCTGAATAATCTAATGTATTATGAGTTAAAAAAAAATCCAACTTGTTCTATTTTACTAACATTATCTAAGTTACAATCTTCTGCAAGCTGTCCTTCTTAACCAGTCTTATATGATAAAAGCTACATTATTCTGCAGCCTAAAGTCTAATCTTGTTTACATTATAGTCTTTCTCAACCTGTTATATCTGCCCAGAATAATTTCACAGTTGTATATGTTAAAAAAAAGTAGTTGTTGTGTTCCCCTGAGGAGCATGAGGGACCCGCCCTTCTCCACACACTATGTAAACAAATCCACCTGTGAACTGTAACGTCATGGCAACCTGTAGTTAAACAAAACATTCCTTCAGTGAGAGACTCGGGTTTTGGCTTTTATAAAGCTGGATGGCTAACGGAATAAACACACTAAAATACCTAACAGCTTGGACTGTAATTACACACGTGACTATATTAAATACGTAACAGGACTTCACTGCATTACCCCCATGGTGCTCTGCTCTTCATCCATCCCTTACAATTAACTCCTGCTCTCGCTCTCTCGCACGACCAAGTATTTTTTCCACACTTCTACAAAGACTTCAATACAACACTCATCCTCCCCCCATTTTTTTCACCGACCCGGCAAGTCCTATTGTCCACCTGCCAACATATTGTCGTGTGAGTGCTTAAAATCTGCAATTTCCTCCACCTTTATTTTTTTCTCAGCATTTTTTTTTTTCGCTGTAGCAACACTCTGATCCCCCTGTGCTTCCTCCTGCCCCCCAGTATATGCATTGAGGAAATTAAAAGCGAAGATAGCTTGAGGAAAGTCGAGTGTTATGAACAGAGGGCTTATGATGGTTAATTCCTGGAGCACAATGACATTAAGCATCCCCGTAAGTACTCCGAGGGGCAAGTCATCATATTCAAGGGGCAAAGTTATCGTATTCAAGGGGCTAAGTCCTCATAATCAAGGGGTAGGATCATCGTACTCAAGGGACTGACAACGTAATTCAATGGGTTTAATTTTTGTACTCAGGGTGTAAAATCATTGTACTCAAGGGGTTAAGTTAACGTACTCAAGGGGATAACATAGCTTAATTAATCAATGAACTAATACATTGTACTTTGGGGATGATATCGAACTGAAAGAGATAATGACGCAAGGAGGGTGAGGGGGGGAGGTGAGGGGTGTGGGGGAAGTGAAGTGAGGTGGTGAGGTAAGAGGGTGTGAAGGGGAGGTGAGGGGTGTGGGGGAAGTGAAGTGAGGTGGTGAGGTAAGAGGGTGTGAAGGGGAGGTGAGGGGTGTGGGGAAGTGAAGTGAGGTGGTGAGGTGGTGAGGTAAGAGGGTGTGAAGGGGAGGTGAGGTTGAAGATGTAAGAGGTAGGGGGTGAAGGTGTAAAGAGGCAAGTGAGGGATGGGTGTAAGAGGGTGTAAGGATAGTTGAAGGAGTGAGGGATAGGTGAGAGGAAGTACTGTATATGGGCAGAGGGAAGGCCAGGTTGAGAGAGAGAGAGAGAGAGAGAGAGAGAGAGAGAATTATGAGTGACCAGACGCAGTTGTATTCCGTCGGTCACATTCCAATGTTTTCCTCAGTGTCGACAACATGGCGGCTTCTTTCCCCAACAATCGACTAACAATATGGAACACTAATCGAACACATGATATATCCTGTTCTCTACCCTCATACTGCCAGTCTACCTTCACACTCCACTCCCCTCTTCCCTCACACTTACTCCTTCCATCACACTCCACTCTTCCCCTCACACTCCTCTCCTCCCCTCACACTTTCCCTCCTTCTCTCACACTCCCTTCCTCCCTTACCCTCACACTCCCTTCCTCCCTTACCCTCACACTCCCTTCCTCCCTTACCCTCACACTCCCTTCCTCCCTTACCCTCAACCCCCCCCCAAAGTGATTTCCTCTCCTCTTCCCGTTGCTCAGGTGTTTTATTAAAAGTGCAGTTAATTGTTTTCATATTCTATTGTTTGTTTTGATTTTGTTTAATTATTGACAGTGCATTGTTTGTATTTAAGTAATTGTTTTGTTTTATGTAGTGTCTGCTTCTGGAATACCAACAATAATAATAATAACAACTACTACTACTAGTAATAATAATAAAAATAAAAATAATAATAATAATAATAACAATAATAATAATAATAATAATAACAACATATATTACTTTTCAAATACTAGTAATTAATTGAAAATACAAATAGTTACTATAAAAGTAACTCTAATTAAAATTAGCCCCCGTGTGTAATAAAAATTGGTGACTAATTAAACATAAATAAATAAATTAATTACCATAACCACACAGGAGGTCACCACTCATTGCCATCGATTACCAAAGAGATTTAAAATGTATAAACGTCGAACCCAATCCTAACCAGTCCGGGGCGAGGATCTGGTACACGTGAGGACTTTATATTGAACCTAACAATGAGTTGGTTCAGGTGTGTTGTATTTTAGCTGTATATTAATGTACGCGAATAATGCAGGTACTGTATGTATTTTTGGATCTCCATACATTATAAATTACCGTAGTGCAAAGCATGGTAATAACTGTTTGATCTATCAGTAATTTTAATCATCAGCGTTTCTACCACGATTCCTGTGTTGTTGTGGTGGTGGTGGTGTAGTGGGGGTGGTTGTGAAGTGTGGTGTTGAGTAGTGTAGTTGGGTGGTGGTAGTGTGCAGTGGTATTGGGTTGTAGGAGTGTATAATGGTATTGTTTTGTAGTGGTAGTGGTGTTGGATGGTGATGGTACTGTAGTGTTGTGTAGTGGTAGTGGTGTTGGGTTGTGGTAGTGTGTAATATTACGGTTGTTGGATTAGTGAGCTTGTGTGGTGACGGTAATGTCCAGGTGCTGGTGGTAGTTACGGTAGTAACACTCCCCCTCCTCTACCCTTCACCCCCACCGTGTTCAGTCCACACATGCTGTGCCAGTCAGCCAGCGGCAGACTCCTAAATGATACGAGGAATTTGTGATTCCAATCAACTTTGTTATGCAGTTTGAGTTCGCAGACCCAAAGGCTGCAACACCATGTAACAAACTCAGGTAAAACTATCCTTTGAGTCCGGACTTCCTGACCTGATTATATGTGCCAGAATGATGCCACTCTGTGTATTGTATACTGTGTGGGGAGTGAGGGTGTGGTGTGGGGAGTGAGGGTGAAGTGTGGGGAGTGAGGGTGTGGTGTGGGGAGTGAGGGTGTAGTGTATTGTGTAAGGAGTGAGGGTGTGGTAGGCGAGTGGCGAGTGGTAGTAACAAGGTGGGATACAGAAGGAGGGGTGGCGAGGGCGTGACTGGCGATATGATGGAACGATGACGAAGTGTTAGGGCGAGGGTCATGATAAGGAAGAGTGGGGCGGGGGGGAAAGGGAGAGGAGGAACGCTGAGAGGGGAAGGAAAGGAAAGGAAGTGTTTGTGGCCCTTCACTTAAAGTTCAGAGGTTGAGGAGAGAGGGGGTAAGAGGAGGAGGAGGAGGAGGAGGAGGCCCGGAGTCAAAACAACATCACCACAAGTCACCCCTCGTACCTGTGACCTTCAAGGAGCCAACAGGTGTAACAAATAATAATAATATAATACAAACTGATGACTATTACAACACATCGAATTAAAATCATGTCATACCCGTGGATATGTATGTACAGTATATGTGTCTCTCCATATGTATTTATGTATGTGTGTTTTAATAAATTAGACATACAATTAGTCTATAACACATATTCGTCAATACCCACTCTCTCATGCCCACTCCTTTCCAAACCTCCCTTAATCCCTTCCTCTTTTCTCTCTTCCACCGACCCCTTTCCCCCACCTCCTCCACCCACCTCCTCTACCCACCCACCTTTTTATGGACGAGGAGGGGAAGTTGCTCAGCGTCGGGGATGAAGAGTCTCAGAGCGGCGTAGAGAGCGTCCATCAGACACACCATCATGGATACTTTGCTGTCACTGCCGATCCCTTCGTCCAGCACGGCGAACGACTGTGTTCCTGTGGGGGTGAGAGGTCAGGTCAGGTCAAGTTAGGTGATAATAAAAAGGTCAGTTTAACATATTAAGTTTGATTTATAAGGCCAGGTGAGCATACAAGGTCAGCTTAATACTATAGACTGTACAGAAGGTCAGTTTAATACCAAGATAGTTACACAGGGTCTGCTTAATATTGTGTCAGCTTCATTCAGGTGGTTAAGTGTCAAATCAAAGAAACTAAGCATAATTTAGGAAATTAAGCTTAGGTGGTTAGGTTAATTTAGGTTAGGTTAAGTTACATTAAGTTTAGTTAAGTTAGGTCAGGTTAAGTTAAGCTGACTGAAAACAAAAATTAAGATCACTGTAAGTTCATCTTATTTCTCAAATGACATCAAAACTAAGACTAAATTTACTTAATATACGAAATACTATACGCAGTGAATACCTCAACACCTGATCTTAACTTCAACCAATCATTACGTTTCCCTCCCTCAATAACCACCAGTAATATTAAGCAACATTGTGATGTAACGATTGAGTACCAACAAGCAACAAAGTTTAACGTGGTGTAACGATTGAATACCGACAACCAACAAAGTTTAACGTGATGTAACGATTGAATACCGACAATCAACAAAGTTTAACGTGATGTAACGATTGAATACCGACAACCAACAAAGTTTAACGTTATGTAACGATTGAATACCGACAATCAACAAAGTTTAACGTGATGTAACGATTGAATACCGACAATCAACAAAGTTTAACGTGATGTAACGATTGAATACCGACAACCAACAAAGTTTAACGTGATGTAACGATTGAATACCGACAACCAACAAAGTTTAACGTGATGTAACGATTGAATACCGACAACCAACAAAGTTTAACGTGATGTAACGATTGAATACCAACAAGTAAAACTTTAACCTGATTTATCTTATGACCTCTCACCCCACCTGTCACTAATACGTAAAAAAACTGTAATGTCACCATGTACAGAAAACACCCACCAGGTATATTCATTTTATTATCTAGAGTAGAAATTACGAGAACATATATAATGAAGTGGTTAATTAACATTCTGTGAGAGACATCTGATTTCTATTGTCAGGAAATGTTCGCCCGTGGGATGACAGTGATTTCTGTTTCTTGAGTACGATGGCTGCCTAGAGTACGATGGTAGTCTAGAGTGCGATGCGAACGTCTCGAGTACAATGACAACCCAGAGTACGATGGCAGTCCAGAGTACGATGCTAACCCCTCAAGTACGATGACAACCCAGAGTACGATGGCAGCCCAGAGTACGATGGCAGCCCAGCGTGCGATGACAACCCCCTGAGTACGACGACGCCCTTTGAGTACGATGCTAACCCCTTGAGTACGATGACAACCCCCTGAGTACGATAACACCTTAAGTATAATATCAACTCACTCATTGAACTTGGTCATCGTACTCAAGATGTTAAATCATCGTAATCATTGGGTGAAAGTGCGTACCTTACCTAGTGGGCAATTTTATCGTACTCAGGGGTTAGCATCGTAATCAAAGGGTTGTAATCATATTTAAGGTGTTGTAATTGTACTCAAGGGGGGGTTGAAATAACTTACTCGGTGAGCATCGTACTCAAGGGATTGGCATCGTACTCAAGGGGTTGTCATCGTATTTAAGGTGTTGTAATTGTACTCAAGGGGGGGTAAAAATACCTCACTGAATGGGCTCTTTCATCATACTCAAAGGAATGGCATCGTACTCAGTATTTACATTGTACTCATGAGGCTTATGATACCTTACTCAGTGGAGGTATATTTTATCCGATATCGTACTCAGAAGGTTAAGCGTGTCTGTGTGTTGACATCAGATACAAACTCACTGAAAGCTTTTTGTTACAGAATAGACTATTTCACACAACAATTCTGACAGTTCACGTAAACATTAACTGATACGTGCTGATTACTGAATGACAACACTATTTGATATTTTGTTTGCTGACATTTAAAGACCCAGTGTTAACCGTGTTGCCAGCTGGAACATTAGCCAGAGTTGCCAGGTGCGGTAAAAGTCAGTGTTGCCAACTGAGATAGGGAGGCAAATCAGTGTTACCTGTCGAAACAAATCAATGCTGCCAGTTGTGACTAATCGGTGTTGCCAGATGCAGTTAGGACATAAGTCACACACACACATTGCCAGTATTTATCAGTCAATTGATCCATAGCAATTTGACAATATGAGGACCTCCTCTACATCACACTGCTTGGTGAGCTTTCTGGATTTTCTGCACAAAAACTTGCAGAAACGTAAGACATCACTGGCCGTTGCCCTTGTGGACTTCAGGAAGGCCTTTGACCTTGTTGATCACTGCACTGTTATCAACAAGGCTATTGCACTAGGGCTGCCCACCAACCTGGTCTCATGGGTCACTGATTTCTTGAGTGGACGTCGCCAAGCAGTGAGGTATCAGGGCTTGGTCTCTACATTCTAACACCTCACCTGCGGTGTTCCCCAGGGGACCAAGATGGGACCACTGTGCTTCCTCATACTGATCAACGACGCTCTATCGGACACTCCTCACAGGGGGAAGTACGTGGATGACTGCACTGTGGGGGTTTCAGTGGACAACACCGCACCAGACTACTCATCGCTCCAAGGCACCCTGGACAGGCTACAGGCATGGACTACGGAGAACAAGGTCACCATCAACCACACCAAAACCGTAGTCATGCATATCAATACCGCCATCACTCCAGTGCAAGCTCCAGCAGTCACAGTGGGTGCCCATCCTCTCCAGCTGGTGCAGTCTGCCAAACTCCTGGGTGTAACTATAGACAACAAACTTGACTGGAAGGCCCATGTAAATAACACAGTCAAGGCAGCCTCGTATCGTCTCTACATGCTACGAAGACTTAGGTCACTTGGGACACCCACGCCAGAGCTGAGGACCATCTACAACGCCTTTATTCTCCCCAAACTAACGTATGCGTCACCAGCCTGGTCGTCTTCTCTCAACTCCACCCAACAACGTTAGCTAGAGAAGGTACAGAAAAGGGCCTGCAGAATCATGCTCGGCGCAGAATACTCCGGCTACACCAACGCTCTCTCCATCCTGGAAATGCCATCCCTCAGTGACCTCCACCACCAAGTACTGGAAAGGTTTGGCCGTGGACTACTGCACCACCCTCGCCATCGCCACCTCCTGCCGCCCCCCACCCAACTCGCGCAGTCCGCCACTACAACAAAATTCAGCCCATAAGAGCCCACGCCGATAGATATAAGAACAGCATCATCCCATCTATTGTTAAAATAATAAACAACTCCTGATTTATGTACTGCACAGCCCTGTAAATGTATTCAATGCATATTATATCATTATGTCTAAATTAAATGTAAGTCTGTATATTTTCAGCCACCGGCTGCAACTCTATTAATAAACCGTTTATTATTATAATTTATTATTATTACACACACACACACACACCACCACCACCAGTTGAAGCACAAATCAGTGTTGCCAGCTGATTAATGGAAAACAACCACGGGGCCACAATTTCCAGCATTAGTGATGGTAACGCTGAACCCCCTGACTTCCAAATGCCAGCTCTTCACGGCTGACGTTAGCGCCTGACTGACTTTCATGATGTTAGTGCCTACCAAAGTCGGGTGCGTTGAGAACAGTTCAGGAGTCGGGTGCGTTGAGAGCACGATATAAAGTCGGGTGCGTTGAGAACAGTATATAGATAGACTCGGGTGCGTTGAGAACAGTATATAGAGTCGGGTGCGTTGAGAACAGTATATAGAGTCGGGTGCGTTGAGAACACTATATAGAGTCGGGTGCGTTGAGAACAGTATATAGAGTCGGGTGCGTTGAGAACACTGTATAGAGTCGGGTGCGTTGAGAACAGTATATAGAGTCGGGTGCGTTGAGAACAGTATATAGAGTCGGGTGCGTTGAGAACACTATATAGAGTCGGGTGCGTTGAGAACACTATATAGAGTCGGGTGCGTTGAGAACACTATATATAGAGTCGGGTGCGTTGTGAGCAGAAAAACAAATGCTTCTACCAATGTATTCTTTAAGTCATCACCCCCCGTAGAACACTATTATAATCACTATTAGTACAGTTAGTTACAGCTTTTACAGTTAGTTGGTTACAGTTAGTTATGGTTACAGTTATTTACAGGTACAGTTAGTGATAATTATAATTAGTTATAAGTACAGTTAGTTACAGCTACAGCTAGTTATCATTACAGTTAGTTATAGTTACAGTTAGTTACAGCTCCAGTTAGTTATCATTACAGTTAGTTACAGTTATTTATAACTACAGTTAGTTATCATTACACTCAGTTCCACCTACAATTAGTTATAGCTACAGTTAGTTATTACTACAGTTAGTTATCATTACACTCAGTTACACCTACAGTTAGTTATAGCTACAGTTAGTTATTACTACAGTTAGTTATCATTACACTCAGTTACACCTACAGTTAGTTATTACTACAGTAAGTTATAGTTACAATTAGTCATCATTATAGTTAGTTACATCTACAGTTAAGTGTTGACATTTACAGGGAGACAAGAGGACAGTCACCGGGGCCTCTCAGTTACTGGGGATTACCTTCTGCAATTAGTTCTGAACGAAGCTCACACAGTATTTTACCTCTCCATACTACTTTGTCAACCTTGTTTAACACGTGAGGGCTTGTTTGTAATCATGATCACCTTGTTAATGTCAAATGTTCATTCAGTTGTTTCTTAAAGGGTTTCCGAGTATACAGTATATATGGTGCTGATTAATCTCTCTCTCTCTCTCTCTCTCTCTCTCTCTCTCTCTCTCTCTATATATATATATATATATATATATATATATATATATATATATATATATATATATATATATATATATATAAAGCATATTCTTAAGCTAGCGTAAGAAGTAAAGCAACAATATTATTAATACTTATAATAATAATAGTAAACAGGCAATAACCAAATGGTCACATTCGTTGTACATGAGGTCAATGTACAGTGAGAGTAGTATATACGAGTACATAATTATAACTCTTCCTATCTAGTTAAGGCAGCAATTTACTACTCTCACCACCTGTTCCTGTATACCTGATTGGCTAAATTAAGTGGGCACCTTTTCATAACATCCATATTATAGTATTAATTCTCTGCCCACCCTACGAGGATTACTTTACCTGTACTATATAGCGAAATGTGTACGGGATTTGTATCTATATTTCTAAATAGTCATCGACTTGGAGACTGAATAACTGCTGCTATTATTTTGCCGTTGTGGAGGGGGGGGGGTGAGGGAGGACGCCAACCAACTCTATCCTCCTCCTCTTACACAAACACACACACACCTGCCGTCCAGTCAGTACTAAATTGCCAATTTTCTCACTGCAGGTAAGTTAAGCTCCTAACTGCAGTGCTCCACACACACACACACTTACAAATGTGATCGGTTAGTACAGCCTACAAAATCTCTCTCTCTCCCAATGTACAGTACAGTGTGTCGGCGTAGATAAACGAGTACACAGTTGATGTACACGCCGGCGACACTTCAGGTTTTCAGTGAACTTCCTTGTTAAGTCTTAATGATCAACCTCCGCCCACCTTGTTCCTTTATTACTGGCCGCCTCACACCCGGGTACATTCGAGGGAAGATTGGCAGATGAAATATTCTCACACCCGGACACCAACCATCACGGTGACTGGTAGACCTGGTGATACACGAGTATGTTGGCTGGGAGGAGGAGGAAGTTGGTCTCCAGGTCAGGTCAGGTTCTGGTCTGGTCTGGTCTGCCCGTCACAACAACATCGGGGAAGACGAAAATATACACAAAAATTTATCTGTATTATTATATGTGGAACCTCGAGGGTTAGCCTTTTGAAATTCTATAAATATATGATGTCTGTAAAGAATTTTTATGAAAGTAGATTGAATTTTGCGAAGGATCTTGTACGTGAATACTGGTATATCTAATATCAAGGAGGATGCTGGCCCCCAGGAGCACAATAAAATGGTTAGTTTGTGACATTAATCCTTCTAGTACAATGATAATTCCTCGAATATGCCTCAACCAATACGTGGACCTGTTCTCTTCAGTACTATAATAGTGTACTAAGGGGTGAAGCCATCGTCAGAGGTTCATATCTTACCGGGATATTTTGCCGGAAATCCTTGTAAGAATTCAGAATATTTTTTTTTAAGTGAACAAAGACTCTCTGTTCCTTCACCTCCGAGTCACCCAGTGTCTGTACCGCCTGCCTGACCTTTGGGAGCAACACCAGTAAATCACAACACATCTGACGTCTACTTCCAGCTGTGAGGACTCAGGAACATCATGGCCCAAACATCTCACTCGGGTGTTGTAGGTAGTGACTCCCTCAAGCAGTGGCACTATGATGTGATACAGCCTGTAAGACCTCAGAGAGCTGACGCTGACCGAGTATGTGGGGCAGCCAGAATCATGGTTAGATATTTAGAAATGTATGAAAAATAACACATTTGTATACATTGTGCAGGTCGATGATCAGCCACTCTCAACCAACGCATATGTGTGTCATCTTAGCCAATCCCACCATCTTACCCATTATATCTTCAAACATCAAACGCTCCCACACAGTTGGTCGTATCTGGCTAATGACGCTGAGTGTTCCGGAGTGCACGAATTGTAGGGAATACGCAGATGAGGATGACTTGATTATATTGTTTGTAAACGTCTATCACGAAGGAACGAGGTTTGGTGTATATCGCCCGCCCTCAACACTCCGGGATCCACATTTAGTGGTACTGTACTAGACCCGTGTGTTGTGTATCAAGGCTGCCGGCGACGCAATACTAAACTTCATGCCTAAATTTACATTTGAGAATGTTAACAGTATTCCCCCAAGTAGAATCCTTAATTCCGATGTACTTGCACTACAAGATCAGTGCAATTGCATTAGTTCAAGACTGAGGAGTTGCAAGATTGTGCGTTGGTAGTCCTTGGTGCTGGGGGTGTCAGGTCGGGTCTTGGTGCAACCGAGGTGAGGGAAGTGGGGCGTATTAAGTGAGGGAGGTGGGGCGTCTGAAATGAGGGAAGAGGCCGTCTGAACATGATAACAAAGCGGGAGATACGAGTAGCGGAAGAGGCAGTGGGGTGATGAGGGGGTGACTGGGTTGTCTTGTCTCACGAAGGCTGGGGTTCACTTAACGGCAGAGGTGATGCTTTTATTCGCCTCCAGAAGACTCTATACTCCCCCTCCTCCTTCAGAAGACTCTATACCCCCTTCCTCCTTCAGAAGACTCTATACTCCCCCTCCTCCTTCAGAAGACTCTATACCCCCTTCCTCCTTCAGAAGACTCTATACCCCCCTCCTCCTTCAGAAGACTCTATACCCCCTTCCTCCTTCAGAAGACTCTATACTCCTTCCTCCTCCTTCAGATGACCCTCTCACACTCCTCTAGAGGACGACACACCCGGCAATCAACACAAGTTCCTCTCCTCTCTTATTGAACACTGGTTTTAAATCTACTAACCACGAGATTGACAAAGTTGACACACACACACACACACACACACACACACACACACACACACACACACACACACACACACACACACACACACACACACACACACACACACACACCACACAAACACACACACACACACAAAACCCACCATATATATCCTTCATTCTGGTCGTATATTTGCCTGAACCAATCAGCTGGAGTACTCGGTTCTAGGTGAGAGGGATGGAGAGGGGTAGGTGAGAGGGAAGAAGGGACAGACAACATCACGTCCAGAATATAAAGCGTAAATAATGTATCCGTACGATTCAACAGGCGGCCATACACAGACCCCTCCTTCCCTACCTACCTACCTACCTACCTACCTACCTACCTACCTACCTACCTACCTACCTACCTACCTACCTACCTACCATCCCGGGTTTAAATGCTAATGGGCTTGTCTGTTAGTAGTAGTAGTAGTAGTAGTGGTAGTGGTGCAGTATAGTGACGTGTAGCGGTAATGGTGGTGTAGTATAGTAATGGTAGTCGTGGTGGTAGTAGTCATATATATAGTAGTATTGGTAGTCATATTGTAATGGTGGTAGTAATTGTAGTAGTATCGGTAATAATTGAAATAATGTGAGGTGTATATTATAACGAATTGTGAAGAATAAGACGAATCACGAATCAAACGAAAGAATCACAAACAGTTTAGTCAATTTCAGAAAACATGAATCATTAAGAATTTGAAACTTCCTTCCTAACATGTATTGATGGTGTCAGTCTCTCATTTACTTCACTTCCAGAGAATTACTTTATAAGTTTGTATTCTGTAAGTGTTAGGATGGTTTATTGTTCTAAGTAAAACCTCTTATAAGCATCAAAAGGTTTAAGTTTCCGAGTAAAATCGCATACTCAACTTAAAAGCCTTGGTGACATCAGAGAGAAGGATTAATCTTGCGTCGGGGTTTAAGGGTTTAATCCAGAACGATGGTTTAATAGTTTAACATAAAACAGAAGATTCATTCCAGACTCAGAATTAATTATATTATTTTTCACCATTCAGTAATCTGCCGGCAAGAACGTGAGACCTGTTGAAATACTCTCAGAAATATATACGATACATCACGGCGCTGGAGGGAGCGTTAACGACACACAAACACACACACATACATACATACATACATACATATATACATACATACATACATACATACATACATACATACACACACACACACATACATACACACACACACACATACATACATACATACATACATACATACATACATACATACATACACACATACATACATACATACATACATACATACATAGATACACACACATACATACATACATACATACATACATACACACACATACATACATAAATACATACATACACACACACATACATACATAAATACATACATACATACATACATACATACACACACACATACATACATACATACATACACACACACACACACACACACATCTACCAACAGGAAAAATTCTTTAGCTTACCACACGTAATATACATTCAAGTAATTCTATCGCGTTATACTTCCCTCCCACACCTGTCCCTCACCCCTCCCTCCCTCACTCACCTCCCTCCCTCATACACCACTCTAACACACACTTTCCTCACTCCCTCCCTCACACTGTCACACCTCATACACCCCCTCCTCACGTTCAGAGTTTCTTATCTTGACTTTACTTAAGCAAGAACAAACAAGGGCGGGGCGGGCGGGCAAGGGGCGGGGACGTGACGGGCAAGGGGCAAGTGGGGTGGGGTAAGAAGCATGCCTCGGTCTGACTATCTTACTCCCTGCCAGTTAAAGTTTATAAAATTATTAACATATCTCGTCGAGGACGTGGATAATCTCTAAGCTCTCATGCCGAGTATAGCGCGGGCTGTGTGATAAGCTGTAGTGGTGGGTGAAGGAGAGTTGGTGGTGGTGCTGGTGAAGGAGAGCTGGTGGTGCTGGGAGAGTTGGTGGTGGTGAGGTGGTGGTGGTGGTGGTGGTGGTGGTGAGGGAGAGGTGGTGGGGGTGCTGGGTGAAGGAGAGTTGGTGGTGGTGCTGGTGGAGGGAGAGTTGGTGGTGTGCCAGGAAGGAGAGTTGGTGGTGGTGCTGGAGAGTTGGTGGTGGTGTTGGTGGAGGGAGACAGGTAAAGCAGAAGGAAGAGTTGGTGGTGGTGAGGGGAGTTGTGGTGGTGGAGGAGAGCGGTGGTGGTGGGAGGAGAGTTGGCTGTAGGAGGGAAAGGTGGTGGTGGAGGAGAGTTGGTGGTGGAGGGAAAGTTGGTGGGGGTGATGGTGGTGAAGGAGGGAGAGTTGGTGGTGGTGGTGGAGGGAGAGTTGGTGGTGGTGGTAGTAGTAGCAGTATTGGTAGTGATGGTGGTGGTGGGAGAGGAGATGATGATGAAGATGATAATAATGATGATGATGATGATGAAGATGATGATGCCTGTAGATTAATGATAGAAAATGGACAAATATACAGGACTGATCTATACAACGAAAAAATAATAACAAATAAACAAATATTCAATACAATATGAAAAAAAATATTTATTCCGCTCAAACACTTTTTATATATTTAGTAAAATATTCTAAATAGCGGAATTCCTGTATGTGAGTTTAGTAACATTCTAAATACCGGAATTCCTTTATAAATGTTAAGTAACAGAATAAAAATACCAGAAAGTCCTTTAAATAAGTCAAATAAAAGGTCTTCAAACATCGGACAAAACTTTTAGGTGTGTACAAAAAAAAAATCACAGGAATAAAAAAAATCTATAGAGACATTGAAGTGGTATGTTGAGATCTGTGTTGGTCTGTCACTATCACCACCAACTTACACCATCACTTTTATTCCCCTCACCATCATCACAACCCCCGCCCCCTTCCATTAACTAGAATAAACCACTACTACCATCATAACCCATAATTACTACTATCATTACTACAACAATAT
>NW_024733415.1:35000-47500 GCF_018991925.1 Homarus americanus
AAATGTTTGTTATAATATTCTTAAAATGTTTGTACTGCTTTTTTTTTAGTTTTTATTCTCAAACGTAAAGAATATTAACTGAAATATTACCACTAGTTTGATATTCCCTTTACCAATGTTGTTATAATTATTCCTAGTAGTAGTAGTAGTAATAGTATATTAGTAGTAGTGTTATAATTATTGTTATTAGTTAGTGATAATTATGTCATAACTTTGTATAATTTTTTATATGTTTTTATTATCACTTTTACAATAAAGTTCATTTATTTTGTCATCACTGCATTTTATTACCATTATTCAGAGACAACACACTTGTTCCCCCATACACACCTGTTACTGTTATACACATCTGCCCCTATACACACCTGTCACCGTCATCCATCATGTTCCCCCCTACACGCATGTCACCACCATATACACCTGTCACCCCCAGACACACCTGCTCTCCATACACACCTGTCACCACCATATACACCTGTCACCCTCATACACGCCTGTCAACCCCATACAAGCTAGTCCCCATACACCTGTCACCATCATACACACCTGTTACCACCATACACACCATCACCCACCATACACACCTGCCCCCTTACACACCTACTCACCTGCCTGTCACACCACTTATACACCTGTCACCCCTCATACGCCTGTCACCCCCCCCACTTAAGCCTAGTCACATACACCTGTCTGCATCATACACACCTGTCACCTGCCACACCTGCCCCCCCACATACACACCTGTCTCCTATAAATACCTTTAAACACGCCTGTCACCCCCATACAAGCTAGTCCCCATACACCTGTCGCCATCATACACACCTGTCACCACCATACACACCTGTCACCACCATACACACCTGCCCCCCATACACACCTGTCACCACCATACACACCTGTCACCACCATATACACCTGTCACCCTCATACACGCCTGTCACCCCCATACAAGCTAGTCCCCATACACCTGTCGCCATCATACACACCTGTCACCACCATACACACCTGCCCCCATACACACCTGTCTCCCTATAAATACCTGCCCCCAAACACACCTGTCACCACCATACACACCTGTCACCCACCATACACCTCCCCCCACTTTACACCTGCCCCCCCACTTACACACCTGTCACCCACCATACACACCTGCCCCCCATACACACCTGTCACCACCATACGCACCTGTCCCCCATATCATTATTATAATTACTGTAACAATCTATTTCAAAAGTAAATAATCCCCTTGGTGCTTCTTAACACTTTATGTGACAAGGATTTTTTTTAATTGTCGTTTTTTTTAGTTTCTTTCTTTGTAATATATATATATACACACGTCTGTCTCTTATTACTACCATTATCGTCATTATCCCTCCTCTCCTTTTCACCATCATCCTTCCCCTCATTATCACCATCGGCATTAATCCTCCTCTTTCCCTCATCACCCTCACCATTAACCCTTCTCTTTCCCTCATCACTCTCACCATTAACCCTTCTCTTTCCCTCATCACTCTCACCATTAACCCTTCTCTTCCCCTCATCACTATCACCACCACCCTTCCCTCATCACTATCACCATCACCCTTCCCTCATCACTTCACCATTAACCTTTCTCTCCTCATCACTATCACCATCACCTTCCTCATCACTATCACCATCACTTCCCTCATCACTATCACCATCACCTTCCTCATCACTATCACTATCATCTCTTCTTCATCACTATCACCATCATCTCTTCTTCATCACTATCACCATCACCCTTCCCCCATCACTATCACCATCACCCTTCTCTTCATCACTATCACCATCACCCTTCCCCTCATCACTATCACCATCACCCTTCTTCATCACTATCACCATCACTTCTTCCTCATCACTATCACCATCACCCTTCTTCATCACTATCACCATCACCCTTCCCTCATCACTCTCACCATTAACCCTTCTCTTCCCCTCATCACTATCACCATCACCCTTCCTCACACATCACCATCCTTCCCTCCTCTCCATTAACCCTCTTCCTCATCACTATCACTATCACCCTTCCTCATCACTATCACCATCACTTCCCTCATCACTATCACCATCACTCCTCTCATCACTATCACCATCACCCTTCTCTTCATCACTATCACCATCACCCTTCCCTCATCACTATCACCATCACCCTTCTCATCACTATCACCATCACCCTTCTCTTCATCACTATCACCATCACCCTTCCCTCATCACTATCACCATCACTTCCCATCACTATCACCATCACCCTTCTCTTCATCACTATCACCATCACCTTCCCCTCATCACTATCACCATCACCCTTCCTCATCACTATCACCATCACCCTTCATCACTATCACCATCACCCTTCTCTTCATCACTATCACCATCACCCTTTCCCTCATCACTATCACCATCACCCTTCCTCATCACTATCACCATCACCCTTCTCTTCATCACTATCACCATCACCCTTCCCCTCATCACTATCACCATCACCCTTCCCTCATCACTATCACCATCACCCTTCCTCATCACTATCACCATCATCCTTCTCCTCATCACTATCACCATCACTTCTCTTCATCACTATCCCATCACTTCCTCATCACTATCACCTTCACTCTTCTTCATCACTATCACCATCACCCTTCCCTCATCACTATCACCATCACCCTTCCTCATCACTATCACCATCACCCTTCCTCATCACTACCTCTCTCCTCATCACTATCACCATCACCCTTCCCTCATCACTATCACCATCACCCTTCTCTTCATCACTATCACCATCACCCTTCCCCTCATCATCACTATCACCATCACCCTTCCCTCATCACTATCACCATCACCTTTCCCTCATCACTATCACCATCACCCTTCCCCCATCACTATCACCATCACCCTTCCCTCATCACTATCACCATCACCTTCCTCATCACTATCACCCCCTTCTCATCACATCACCTTCCCTCCTCCACCATCACCCTTCTCTTCATCATATCACCATCACCCTTCCCCTATCACCATCACCTCCCTCATCACTATCACTATCACCCTTCCCTCACTATCACATCACCTTCCCTCATCACTATCACCATCACCCTTCCCTCATCACTATCACCATCACTTCTTCCTCATCACTATCACCATCACCCTTCTCTTCATCACTATCACCATCACCTCTTCCCTCATCATCACCATCACCCTTCCCCATCACTATCACCATCACCCTTCCCCTCATCACTATCACCATCACCCTTCCCTCATCACTATCACCATCACCCTTCTCTTCATCACTATCACCATCACCCTTCCCCTCATCACTATCACCATCACCCTTCCCATCACTATCACCATCACCCTTCCTCATCACTATCACCATCACCCTTCCCTCATCACTATCACCATCACCCTTCCTCATCACCTATCACCATCACCCTTCTCTTCATCACTATCACCATCACCCTTCCCTCATCACTATCACCATCACCCTTCCCTCATCACTATCACCATCATCCCTTCCCCTCATCACTATCACCATCACCCTTCCTCATCACTATCACCATCACCCTTCCTCATCACTATCACCATCACCCTTCTCTTCATCACTATCACCATCACCCTTCCTCATCACTACTATCACCATCACCCTTTCCTCATCACTATCATTATCACCTTCCCTATCACTATCACCATCACCCTTCCCCATCACTATCACTCATCACCCTTCTCTTCCTCATCACTATCACCATCACCCTTCCTCATCACTATCACCATCACCCTTCCCCTCATCACTATCACCATCACCCTTCTTTCATCACTATCACCATCACCCTTCTCTTCATCACTATCACCTTCACCCTTCCTCATCACTATCACCATCACCCTTCTTCATCACTATCACCATCACTTCTCTTCATCACTATCACCATCACCCTTCATCACTATCACCATCACCCTTCCTCATCACTATCACCATCACCCTTCCCTCATCACTATCACCATCACCCTTCTCCTCATCTTCACTCACCTTCCTCATCACTATCACCATCACCCTTCTCTTCATCACTATCACCATCACTCTCTTCATCACTATCACCTTCACCCTTCCCTCTCATCACTATCACCATCACCCTTCCCCTCATCACTATCACCATCACCCTTCCCTCATCACTATCACCATCACCCTTCCCTCATCACTATCACCATCACCCTTCTCTTCATCACTATCACCTTCACCCTTCCTCATCACTATCACCATCACCCTTCATCACTATCACCATCACCCTTCCCTCTATCACTATCACCATCACCCTTCCTCATCACTATCACCATCACCCTTCTCTTCATCACTATCACCTTCACCCTTCCCTCATCACTATCACCATCACTTTCCCTCATCACTATCACCATCACCCTTCTCTTCATCACTATCACCATCACCCTTCCCCTCATCACTATCACCATCACCCTTCCCCTCATCACTATCACCATCACCCTTCTCTTCATCACTATCACCTTCACCTGGCCCTACGGTCCCCCTCACCCTCGATATTTGTTAGAAAATAATTAATCATCTGCCTAAAGTTACCTACATAATTTAAAGCTAACAAGTGTGTGTCAGCGATATTAATTACCCTTAGTAATTTAGGCACTTACGGCAGATTTTAATATTGAATTATGAGTGATAGGACGTGGTGGTGGTGGTGGTGGTGGTGGTGGTGGTGGTGGTGGTGGTGAATGACAGTGGTGGCTGGTGGTGGTGAGGGTGTGGTGGTGGTAGTGGTGGTAGTGGTGATGATGATGATGATGATGATGATGATGATGATGATGATGATGATGATGATGGTGGTGGTAGTGGTGGAGTAGGATGAGGAGATGGAGAAGAAAGGGAATGATAATGATAATGAAGAGGAGGAAGAGGGGTAGGTAGACTGTCTTGGGTAGAGTGACTTGAGTAGACCTATTTTTAGTAGACTGACTCGGATAGATTGACTGATTTGTAGAGGTGGAGGGTGTGATAGGGGAGGAGTGGTGGCTGGGTGTAGGTGACGGACGTAAACACAGAGAAGGAGGGTGGATGGATGTGTGGGTGGAGAGTTGTGGGTAAAGGAGAGATGAAGGAGAAAGGAGGGCGTATGGATGGAGGGAGATGGAGGAGGGGGGTTTTGTAGATGAAGGAGGGGGAGGAAAGAGGAAAGATAAGGGTTGCGTGTAAATGAGGTGTAAAGGAGGAGGAGGAGGAGGAAAGCAGAAGGAAGAGGGTTACGTGTAGAGAAAGGGAGAAGGGGAAGAAGAAGGGAGGAATAAGTTGCGGAGGAGAAGAGAGGAAATTTGGAGGTAAAGGAGGAGAGAAGAGGGATGAAGGTAGAGAAAGAGGGAGGGAGGATAGCAGGTAGGTAGGTAGACCATTGCTCATCACACGGCACTACAATAACGTAAGGATTACACTACTGTCTCCTGCATCACCACGTATATATATACACTACATTACAACACGTATATATTATTACACGTATATATATTATAACAGGGTCCTCGTTTTCATAATTTGTTTGAGGAGCACAAATTTGTCATGGCCTCGCTGGCGTTAATGTCTCCGTATTTCAAGCTGCCCTTACACTGAGGGGGAGGGGGTGTTGCGTGAGGAAAAGGAGGTAAGGGGGGGGGCGTTGAGTGATGGTGATAGATCTTTGGTGGTGATGGGTGGTTGTGGTTGTAATTGGTAGTGGTGGGAGTGATGTGATATGAGGTGAGAATGATGATCGGTCGTGGTGATGATAGGTCGCGGTGAGGGAGATGTGGTGAAAAGGGTGATGAGAGGTGAGGAGGGTGATGAGAGGTAAACAGGTGATGAGTGAAGGTAATTACGAGATGGTGGGAGCGGCGACAGTATTTGTGTGCGACTGTACACCACTTCCACCACCTCTCCCGCACCACCTCCATCTCCCCTCCTCTCCTCTCCCACACCACCTCCACCTCGCCTCCTCTCCCACACCACCTCGCCTCCTCTCCCACACCTCCTCCCTCCTCTCTCACCCACCACCACCTCTCCTCTCCCACCACCTCCACCTCCCACACCACCTCGCCTCCTTTCCTACACCATCTCACCTCCTCTCCCACACCACCTCACCTCCTCTCTCACACCATCTCACCTCCTCTCCCACACCACCTCACCTCCTCTCTCACACCACCCCCACCTCACCTCACCTCTCCCACAACACCTCCACGTTTCCTTCACCTCCTGTCGACCTCCCTCTGTGCCCTTCTCTTCCTCAGGTTGATCCAGCACGCGGGGACAAGGCCGTCGTAATGCATATTAATATCATGGACTGTGTGGCCTGAGGGACCTCTCACAATAAATCCCCCCCTCCTTCCTCACCCCCTCCCCCCCCCCTCCTGTAGACTCCATCAAAAATAGAGGGGCAGATGAGGTGAGGCAGGTGTCCATCCCGGGTGTTAGCGATTTTTACGAGTGTGCACGTGGGGCTCTTAACCTGTCTGTATGTCACCTGTAACTCAATACCTACCTGGCTGGTGCGTAGTATGTGGTTCTCTCTCTCTCTCTCTCTCTCTCTCTCTCTCTCTCTCTCTCTCTCTCTCTCCATTCTCGCCACTGTACACATTCTCTTTCTCTATTTTATTCCACCTCTTCCCCATATCATTCCCCAAACCAATTTCCCATTCCCATTTTCTGTCCAACAACCCCACCTAGTACTGTCTCTATTTCCCCATTTTCCCCATTAAAAGGACGAGAGTACCTTTTCTGACGGATTTAAATTTGAGAAAGTGAATCACAAGAGCGTAATTTAAAGCCCATTCTGGCCACATCGACCTGCCCAGGTAATTGGAGGTAATTAAGTTTCCGTAATGCAGGCCATTTAGTACCAGAGCCGCTGTAATGCCAAGACATTTAAATTTAGGGTGTACTGAGGAACTGTGTGTGGTGGTTGTTGTTGGTGTGTGTGTGTGTGTGTGTGTGTGTGTGTGTGTGTGTGTGTGTGTGTATTCATAAGTAATTAGAATGACGTAAATATATGAATGGATATTTCTACATATATAAACACGCATTTACAGTATACAACCTCACCCCACCCCGGTCCTCTCCTCCCCTGGGGTGTGAGGAGTGTTTCCTTCCTGCGGGTAACACGAGTCACTCATCTATGTTCCCATACACACACACACACACACACACTAACCAAATAATACATGAAATAACTGTAGTGGGAATTATTTTAAACAAATTGCAAAATTCATAACAAGAAAATATTAATTGAAACGAAATCACAAAAAATATGAGAAAAGAAAGTTTTATTTACTATTGAAAGGAAAAACGAAAAAAAAACATTATTATAAAAAGAATTGGGAAAAATATTTTACAAAATATATTATAAAAAGTTTTAAAATATAATAAAAAAGTATTTGAAGATTATAATAAACTGGTATAAAAATAATTAAAAAAAAATATTAATAAAAAGTAAAAAAATTGAGGATAAGAGATAATGAAAGAATTAAAACAAATAACTACAGGAACTTATAACTAAATAAAAAGTAAAATACCCAACAAGAATTAAGAAATAAATAAAACAGACTAAAAAAAGAATAAACCAAACATAACTAAAACAAAATAAATTGAAAACGAAAAAAAAAAAAATCCGAATTCCCGAACAATCTTACATTTATATTTTTCTTCACCTCAATAAAGGTGAATAGGACATATTTGATCAGCCATGAGAGTCTTGGTATAATTCTGGAGCCATTTTGGAAGTTATCTGTGTGGTGTAGCTAAGATTAGACTCCAACCGTATGAGGAACATTTTGCCACATCTCCAGTCACGATGTTTTCTTTTTTTTCTTTTTTACGTAAGATTTTTTTTGTTTTGAGAATTAAGAGTCCAGGTTTCGAGCTTACGTTTCGAACCAAGGGATGGATGGGTGGGGGGGAGGGAGGGGTTAGTGTAGTGGTGTAATCTGAAGTGAGAGAGAGAGTAAGGATAGAGATAGAGAGATACAAAGAGAATGAAAAATGAAAATGAGAGAGAATGAGGAGAGAAAGAATGAGAGAGAGAGAAACCGTCGGGGAGGCAAAATGTTACTACAAAACCTGAGAGATAACTACAAAACCCAATATAACTTAAAGGAGGTTAACATGTATAGGTTAAGAGAACTCGAGACCCTGTAGAGAACAAGAAGCCATTGAACGACCCAACACGGTATCGTTCACACACTGACCTCAACAGACAGTCACTCGTTCCAATTCTCTCTCTCTCTCTCTCTCTCTCTCTCTCTCTCTCTCTCTCTCTCTCTCTCTCTCTCATTCCTATACAGTTAAACCTCTATTTAACGGACTATATGGGGAGGAAAGTCCGTTATATCGAGGTGTCCGTTAGATTTAAAAAAAACATCTAACGGACTATATGGAGAGAGAAGTCCGTTTTATAGAGGTTTTCACTATACTTCACACTTGCACTATAACAGGAAAACTGAGAGACTTTTATACACTAAACACCCAATCAGCACCTCAACAGCGATACTTTAATTTCCTTTTTTTTTACTTCAATACAAAACATAAAATTTATCAACGAGATTTTAAAAGTTGTTCATGTGGGTTTCTGGTTTCTAATTGATTCCTGATAAAGTTACACGTACTCTTTTCGTTCTTTATTGGTTCTAAGTGGTTTTATACCAGTAAGTTCTCGTTACAACAACAGTATTCCTTTTCCTCTAGCGGGATGGGTAGTGAAAATCTTTTAGAAAAAAGGTGTTAAAAATAAGAAATTTCCTTCAAAGTTTAGGAGACGATCGCCACCTTAATCCTGATCATGTAAGGGGATATATATATATATATATATATATATATATATATATATATATATATATATATATATATATATATATATATATATATATATATATATATATACTTTTTTAATTTTTTTTGAGGAAGATAAAGTAAGCCAGAGCAATTTTTAGTTTGTAATGAGAAAATGTATAGTGAATGAGGAAGATAATTTTAATTTTTTATTGAAAAAGTGAGCGAGGAAGATTAATTTTTTGAGCGGGCGAGGAAAATTAATTTTTTGAGTGAATGAGGAAGATGAGCGAGGAAGCGAGGAAGATTAATTTTTTGAGCGGGCGAGGAAAATTAATTTTTTGAGCGGGCGAGGAAGATTAATTTTTTGAGCGGGCGAGGAAGATTAATTTTTTGAGCGGGCGAGGAAGATTAATTTTTTGAGCGGGCGAGGAAGATTAATTTTTTGAGCGGGCGAGGAAGATTAATTTTTAGAGTGAGTGAGGAAGATTAAATTGAGCAGGAGTAATTTTAGGTTCATGTCCTCTGTTATCATGTGTGTTTTAAGCCTCCACTGTTCCCAAGGCACTGCGTGTTTACAAGTCTGTAACACTTTGTAAACTTTATTGGTATCACCTGATGTTTAGGCCCCCTGCTTATTTCAACTTAAGATAACCATCCTAATATTAACCCAACTTAACCCATCAATAGCCTAATCTAACCTAACTTAACCTAACCGAAACGTATCCCTAAGAGGCGTTAAATTAACACGTGAAACAAGTTTAAGGGGGATTAATCTTTAGGTGATCCCCAAATTTAAACATATTATTATTATTATTATTATTATTATTATTATTATTATTATTATTATTATTATTACTACTATTATTATGACTATTATTATTTCCCAACACGTTCATTAAGTAGAAGCTGGGTACAAAATTGTCAGCTTCGAATAATTAAGAGTTAATTAATGACCCGTGATATAATTTAATACACTCTTACTCACTAATTACATGATCCCTGGAACATTTAGAAGCCGTATTTATCCATGTAGTAATTAAGTTCCACCTCTTGGATCGCTTTAAACACGTCAGTTGCCAGTTTCAATATGAGGGTTTTTTGCCCGGGCTCCCATAATACTATAAACCTGTTAAACCTTATGTTTTTAGTCAAGTTTATTAAATAAAAAGGTTGTATCTGTTTTCAATTTTTTTAAAACCCGTACTCCATTGGGTTAGAAAATCTACAACTCAAGTACAGGTAATGAGTTTTTTATTTTTTTATTTATGACCCTTCAGCTAATTTCATCAGTTTTCATTCGCTAATTACAGAATTCGCTGACTGTAACTTTTAAATGTCGTTTTTTTTTTTAATGTACTTTGCAGTGAGGAACAATTAATTGAAACAATTAAAAATACTGAGTTTCAATTTCAGGACATAAAAAGTTTCTCTGCCCCCCCTCAAAGCCTAACCTTAACCTTCCTGTAAAGAACAAACAAAACAAAAACAAAACAAAACACTTAATCAACTATACTTTTCAACAAGCTAATTAAAATATCTTGGTCCAATAAACTGAAATTACAATCATTAGTATTAGTTAGCGACTTTTGAGGTAGTTTGCCCCCCTACAATTTTCAGATGCCAGTCACCCGATACCTGTGAGTATATATTAGACGCAGGGAGGCGGTGCTGTCGTGGGGGGCCTCATCTGGGCTCCTGGAGGTGTGAAGCATCATGGGTAAGAGAAGGGGATCACCTAAAGATTAGACACCCCAGCTTATTTCATCTGATGGTTAAATACCGTAACGCTAACCTAACCTTATCTAACATTACTTACCTTACCCTACTAAACCCCCTCCAGGCAGCGGTAGGGTGTTTAATCATCAGGTGATATATGCTAGACTGTCTGATCTTCAGCTGATCCAAAGAAGGTAAACCAATGTGTTTCTGGCCAAAATATAAACTCCCGACCTCACACAGTATTACTTTTTAAATTATTAGTACTGTATGAAAAATAAACTGTGTGCGCACCCGCGCGCTATTTTATGTAATATACTATAAATACAATCTGAGAATAAATATGAAGATATTCTATTTATAAATAATAAATAGTTTCATGATTTTATTATATGCAGTTGTACAACTACACAAAAAATCTGGCATCATGTGAACCTTGGCCTTGGAAGGACCCGGTCCTTGGGAGGACCCGGTCCTTGGGAGGACCCGGTCCTTAGGAGGACCCGGCCCAGGAGAGAACCCGGGCTCTCTGTCCAAAGAGAGATTCGGGCCATGGGAGATCCTGGCCCATGGAATAAACTGCATAGTAGTATCATATAATCCTCTGGTTAATGTGAGACAAACACTATTTTCATTTCATAATTCTACTGTAATGAACATTTATGAATCATCTAACTCCACATTATCTCGTTTTATCACATAATTTTCTAGTTAACGTATTTTCGGCAAAGAAGCTTAAACGTGGCAGCAATAATGGAGTAGCCCGCACACAATAACCTTCCTGTCTAACAACTCATGTCCAACAAATTTCAGCTGTTGAAGGGCCCCGCCTCTTGACTGACCAGAAGACGTTGATCGAAGCTCATGATTGATCAATGTGACACTGGGAGGAGCTTCACATTTTTCAACTTTATCACGTAAGGTCACTTGCTGTTTATGGTCACGTTCCTGACTTTCTCACCAGGAGATGTAACATGGAAGATAACCACAGGGTAAACTCATGTCAGGTTAAGTCATTAGATTAAGCTACAAACCTTGGTAATAGGTACGATATAATTGTTACATATTATATACCACGACTGAATCCGGCCTATACACATATAGGCCGGGTTCGAGCAGGGCTGGGGTCTCCTCGAGGCAAGGATCTTTATGTGACGGGTTCAAGGGGGCCGAGTTCACTAGTATTGAAAAATGTAGGTCAAGTTACTAAGAAGAGTCGCCGCTTTATTACCCGGAAGTCTGTAGTGGGATCTTTCCTGAGATGTTGGTTTAACCCTTTGTCAGGCAGCGCCGCACTTACCTAGTTTATTCAGGCTAACGCCAGATGACTTTATTCAGGCGAGAGAAACCTCTGTCCTGCAGAGGGTTAAGTTCATGCAATGTAAACCTGGTGTAGGAAAACAGTGAATGAGTGAATTTATGTGAAACAGAGGTTATAAGTCCTTTGTGTGTCCATACCAGGCGGCGCGGAGGTCTGGTTTGTTAACAGTCACTTTAGAGACTGAATGACTTTGTAATTCATAACAACTATAACTAACCAACAAAACCTAACCTAACCATCCTAGATAATCTATTGTTAGATAAGTCTGTTTTGTTTTATTTCGTTCCTTTCGCATGCTGACAGAAATTACGTTAGATTAAGTTAGATTACATTTTATTTAACGATACATTATGTTTTAGCATCCCAGTCGGTCGGACACTACTGAGCTGTTGTAGTGAGAGGAGAGACACGAGCAGCCAGCAAGAGATGGAACAGTCGAGGTGGAAAAAAATACTCGTGGGAAAAAACTCCGCACATGACCAGAAAGATTTGTTGCTCGTGGCTAGACTGTAAAGAGACTTGTGTGTGTTTTGAGTGTACAAACTGCCTGTAGGTTTGTGTTGACAGTGTGTTTGTATTGGTGCGGTGCGGTGATGTGTGTGTGCTCTGAGTGACGTGTTTGGGGACATGTTTCCTGTGTTG